>NC_135411.1:27403014-27510514 GCF_051991245.1 Festucalex cinctus
AAATTGAAAAAAATAAAAAAATACTACCGATGTTAGCCCCACGTATTTACGATCAAAACAACGTCCACTTCCGGTATAGGCCACGCCCGCTCTGAAATGTTTTTTTAATTTTTTAATTATTTATTTTTTTCTTTGCAAAAAGTTGTGTCTGCATAATTATGCACTGCAAGATGAATTCTCGCGATATTTGTGTGTTGACAAACTCCCGAGAATCTTGTACCGATACGAGCCAGTGGTGGTTCGGACCAATCACAAAGCAATATTGTATTTGGGGGCGGGATATAGAGCTGTGAAGAAACCAGGAAGCACCAACACTGTGGGATATGAATTTAAAAGTTGATTGTTGCGATTCTTTTTCTCAAATTTAGAAAATAGTACTTATCAGTCAAGTTGTACATGTACAACTGTAAGATTTGTATGAAAATGTATTACTTTTTATCTGAAACTTTAGTCTTATCACTGTGAGCCACGGTATTTAACAATCAGGTTGCAATCTGTGTCATGTATGAACAGCATTGAAATAAATATTAAGGCTTAATGTTCCATTAATGTAACATTCTTCCATGCTTAAAGGGTGAACCCTAATCCTAATTAAGACGTTTTGTTGAATATTTTTCCATCAAAAATTAATGTTTAAAAATCGATTCGGCCACCTATTGAATCGATTCGCTAATTACTCTGTAATATCACGATATATTGCCGAATCGATTTTTTTTTAACACCCCTTGCCAAAACAAAAGTTAGGTATAGATGTGCGCAAGATGCCGCATTGGCCAATCAGCTTGAAGTATTGAACAGAATATCCCGCCTTTCTCAAGCAAATCCTCCTAGATTGCTATTGTGGAAAACACCACTATTTTTTGAGAATGGGAAACAAACAAGAAACAAAAACTATTTTTTTATGTTTTTCCTCAAACACAATATGGAGGGAACCATTTGTGACGGGACCCCCTTTTAGGGTTTGTTCTTCTGCACCGAACTTATCCATAGCAAGGATGGCTCCAGGATATTTTTTTTCTCTCTTATGGGAGGCTTGACCGACACAAAAGGGGGACTGAGAAAATAATTTACAACTATATTTTAAAATATCAAATAAAATGCTGAAAGGGCTTAATTGGGACTTAATATATTTTCTGATGGGGTTATAGCCCCTCCCATGGCCCCAATGTAGCCTATAGTGCCACCCCTACAGCCATGACAATGTTGGCCAATGTTGGGACTGTTGCACGGTCCCTGCATTGTTGCTAAAAGTGAAAGCATACACATGCCCAGAATCTTGAGGGATAAGATTCATGGCAACTAATTAAGGTACATTGGTGCATTAATTATGAAAAGTTCAAAAGTGTGACCCAAGACTTTTGAGAAGCTGGTCTCAAAACTGAGAGTGAGTTGTTGTTTCTCCAAAAGTAAGTATAGTAATTGAGGCCAATTAAAAAGACATTGGCAGCGTGAGGAGATGAGTGCTAAATAGGAATTTCTTTGAAAAGGCCTTCTTTCGATTGTTTTTGTTGCCTTATTGACGTCACGTGGCTCACAATTGTGATGGTGAATAGTGCCATCTGCTGTTATTATGTATTTACTACAAGAAACTCCCACAAGTTTATGGCCACAAAAATCCTAATATCAGGACAATAAAGTTGTATTATTGCTTTACAGACAAAATAGTTGTAAATTAAAAGATTACAAATAATACTTTTTGGAGTGGGGTGGGGATGAGTGGTATTTTATTTATTTATTTTTACAAGTTACAGTTACCTGCGATTGGCTGGCAACCAGTTCAGGGTGTACTGCCATTAGCCAGCTGGGATAGGCTCCAGCAACCCCCCTCCCGCGACCCTTGTGAGGAGCAAGCGGTTCAGAAAATTGACAGATGGAACTTACAGTTACAATAAATATACCCCCCAATAACGAAGGCTTGCTTTAACTGTTATTCTATATTATGAGGTAAATGTCACCCTTCTTTGGGTGAGAAAAAAAAAAACCTAAAGTGTATTAACAACCATTAAATTGTCTTTTTATCACACAGGTTTTATTCATTATTAGGTCAAATGTTAGATTTTAACTATTTTAACATAATTTCTCAATATAAAAAGCTTTTTTTTTTTTTTACCTGAGAAGAATATATTAGAAAACCAATGTCATAATGCTTCGTGATAGTCTTTTTTCCCAAAAAATAAGTTGCAGTTAGAAGAAAAAAAATAAAAATATTTTCATTAAATAGTCATCATCACATTCTGAGAATAAAGTCTGAGTGTCACAGGGGGAAAAAGATCATAACATTATGAGAAAAACAACTATTTCTGCAAGTTAAACATTTTTGGACAACTTGCAACATTATGGGAAGTGACAAGGTTAAAATCTGAATTTTTCCAGTCATATTTTGTGACAGAAAAAGTCATAAAATAATACGAGATTGAAGTTATGCCATTCCAGAAATAAAGTCTTTCAAAAATAAAAGACATAATTTCTTTATGAAAAGTTGCCATTTATTTTCATCACATGGTCTCATAATATTAAATTAAATTGTCAGTCCTATTAATGTAGTAAACAAGGAATTCACATACAGTGTATATTACTTTCTAATGGTGTTCTCTTTCAGGGTTTGCTTAAACAGACTAAGAAAGAAAACAATGTTGTCTACTCGCCACATCTCTGCCCGCAGCCGGAGGCCACACTGACAGTTTCCGCGCGTCTGGGACAAGCTGAAGTAAGGTCAGAGGTCAGCAGTTTCACAGCCTCTTGCAAGATTGCTCATGCCACTGTTGAAAGTTGAATGCAGGCAGGCCGAGGACACATTCAACTTGTGAGCTACTGACAAATCTTTATTTGCTGCTACAGGTTGCCACGTCCTGCAAAAAGCCTTGTAGTGCAGGTAAATAGACGATAGAGGGCAGTGCAGTTCAATTGTACAGCTTGCTCAGGAGACGTCCATTGCGCCGTTACCCTTTTTGGTGGGCTTCACATTTGATGTGAAAATGTATGTGATGAGAGATTATGTCCTGAGTGTCAGTTGATGTGTAATGTTGCGCTTGTGCCTCTGTGAGGCGCACAAACACTTTTCTTTTATCTTCCTTTGTTCTTTTATCTTCCTTTTACTTTGAGCCTGGAGGCTGTTGAGTGCAGACTTGCTTTGTTGTGCTCCACAATAAATACGCCATACTTGGCTAAAGAAACTTCATCTTTCCGTCATCCATTCATCCGAATGCATCGTTAAGCTGCCAAAACTTAATAGTATGTATTTTAGGGGTCCCGATTGCAAATTCAGGAGCAGCCCATGGAAAGTTTGAAATAAAATCAAATAAAAAATTGGTCCCTGGCACCATTTCCACTAATAGACACAAAGTTGGGTTGGGTGTTGATCAAGAAACACAAAAACGTTCCAAGGACTCTTGAAGTGAACAGGAAGTCAGCTATTTTGGTCTAAAACAGTCATTTCTCACTTAGAGTGCCCACCAGAAAGTTAGAAAAATAGCAGCCCCTGGTTCTACTAATCGACAGAAAGTTAGCATCAATTTCGCTGTTGGACACGAAATTACGTGGACATGATGTTTAAAGGAAACTTTTTACGTGAAAAGAAAAGAAAAAGTTGCCCCTGACGCTAATTTCACCAATCAACAAAAAATTTGGTGTTCGTCTCGTTCATAACAAAATGCTTGAAAAAGTCTCAAGGTCCCACGCCCAGAATTGAACATGAAATTGGCCATTTCGGTCGTTTCTCGTCCAGTATCGTCTCCCTGACAATATGGGGGAAAAAAAGCCCCAGACACTAGTTACAATAATCAACATGAAATTGGGTGGACTTGTCTATCATAACCCGAAAAATGAAAAAGTCGCAAGGTCCTATGCCCAGAACGGAACAGGAAGTTACCTGTTTTAGTTGGACACTAGCTGTCATTTCTCACTCAGCAACGACCACCAACACATTGAGAAAAAAATTCTGCCCCAACAACAGTCTCACATATGTATGAAAAAGTCTCAAGGACCCAAATATATTGAACAGATAGCCAGCCATAGTAGTTTGAAGCTGTACATTTGTGGGAATTCCAGAATAATGTAATTTGACAAACTCCTACAAGGGAATTCATTCCAAATAGCTGCAAATGAAATCAGGTGTCCTTGGCAGAAGGCACAGATTGCTGAGCTTTCTTTCCAATGCTATTCAGAGGCTTCAAACTTTGATCATTTAGGGGATTCCCCATGAAAAAGAGCGAGGGCCTGCTTATGTTCATTAACCTGGCAATAGCGAGCTTGATATTGTGAGCAAGGTTACATGTTCATGGCTGCACTCTTTGTTTTCATGACATCCCAATAAGTAACCATGAAAGCAGGAAATACATTGCTGCATTTTAAGCATGAGCACTTTACACGCCATGAAATGATGAACTGCTTGATAGCAAAACTGCCCACATTGTTTCTGGACTTTGCAGCAACCACTTCCTCAATGAAATGTACAGATAAGAAATGAGATCGTCATCTTGTTCCTTGCACGCAATGCCTATATGCAGTCTAGCATTTAACTGCAACCAAACCCAAGGTTTTCTCATATTTAAATGTTTTATTAGAAGACTGTTTTTTCCAAGGAAAATTCTTTGCAACCTCTTTAGTGTCAATTTGCAGGTCCCATCTGGACCCCTGTTCATGTTGACAGTGGGGCAGCCATGGTGGGATAATTGCAAATCACAGTGGTTGTTTTTCCAGGGATGAGAGAGAGAGAGAGAGAGAGAGAGAGAGAGAGAGAGAGAGAGAGAGAGAGAGAGAGAGAGAGAGAGAGAGAGAGAGAGAGAGACCGCCCGCATACATTCCATCAGGCCCGTCGAGGAGGGAGACCACTTGGCGGAGGCGGTGGGAGAGGCTCCAGACTCTATTGTGTCTGGCTCCCCCCGGCACTGTTAGACAGTGGAACCCCTTCATGTGATAGTCAGCTACAGATTTGAAACCATTTTTTCCCAAAGGAAATAAAGGAAAACTAATTATGATTGAGGATCAAATGTGATTTGTAATTATATTACTCTCTGTGGAGTGGACTATACAGTATAAATAAAAGTTGCTTACTTGATAAGCACTAATAATAATAAAATGATTAATAATAATAATAATAATAATAATAATAAAATGATTAATAATAATAATAATAATAATAATAATAATAATAATAATAATAATATTAATAATAATAATAATAATAATGTTCATCGATTCATTCATTTTCGTGACCGCTTATTCTTCACAAGGGTTGTGGGGTTGCTGGAGCCTATCCCAGCTGGCTTCGGGCAGTAGGTGGGGTACACCCTGAACTGGTTGTCAGCCAATTGCATACTACTACTACTACTACTACTACTACTACTACTACTACTACTACTAATAATAATAATAATAATAATAATAATAATAATAATAATAATAATAATAATGATAATAAGAATAATAATGCATCAGATTCATATAGCAGTTTTCTGGACACTCAAAGACGCTTTATATTGGATGGCTGTCAGTTAATTATAAATGAGAAAGGAATATTAGAAAGTCTGCAATTGGCTGGCAACCGGTTCAGGGTGTCCCAAGCCCACTGCCCAAAGCCAGCTGGGATAGGCTCCAACACCCCCGCGACCCTTGTGAGGAATAAGCGGCCACGAAAATGGATGGATGGATATTAGAAAGCTGTATTTTTATGATTTATTTATTTATTTTTTAAAACATTATTTTTACTTTCTAGTTATTTTTGTTTAGTTATTTTTCAAGAAAAAATAAGAAGAATATCGCAATTCTTTTTAGATCAATTTAAAAAAAAAATCTCAATTTTATATGAAGAATAATATTAATTTTAGATTTAAAAGTCATGTTATTCCAAACAATTTCAAAGAACCCCGCGACCCTTGTGAGGAATAAGCGGTCAAGAAAATGAATGAATGAATGAATTTCAAGAACATCTTGAGTTTATAAGAGAATAATTTTCCCCCCATAATTCTAAAAAAAAAAAATCAGGCTATGAAAACAATAGTTGATTTTTGTTTGTTTGTTTGTTTGTTTGTTTGTTTGTTTGTCTTTGACAATTTTTCTGCTTTAAAATCCCGACTATTACAAAAGCAATCTTTCTCTCTTTTTTTCAGAACAGACCTAATTATTTCTTGGAAAAAAACTTGTAAGATTGTTACCATCCCTTTTAAATTAAAATGTGATTTTTCATAAAATTCCACGCAACATTTGAAAATTTCTCATTCCTCTTGAAAATGTTAATTATTGAGAGCTCACTGAAGTATAAAGAATTTGCATTAAAGCACTTCATGATGCTGCAGGGACTCGTTACGCTACATTTATCTTTGATTTATCAAATGTGGGTATGTAATGTTGAATTTAGTGTAAAAGTCCTAATTCCTGGTTAGATTTGTCAAACGTGGCGAGCTCATTGACACAGAATGAGTCGGCATTAAAGCATTCCATGATGCTTGTTATTGTCGTGTTGTGCTGCGTGAGCGTGAGCAGTTTTTGTGTGTTTTATGGTCAGCTCTGAGTCACACCCAACAAAGCTTGTCAATCACAGTCACCTGCATTTGCTGTTCATGTACAAAGTATTTGTTATTTGTTGGCCAGACAGTGACAGTTTGTCTGATTATAGGCAAGTGTGTGGTTGACGAATACTTTCCTCAGCCCCTCGTTCAAGAGAAATGAACACACCAGAAAATGACGACAATAAAGGAAAAATAGTCCACTGACAGACACTTTACGGAGAGATGATATGTGTAGTCTCATCAGTCTGTCTCTCTATGATTTGCACACACTTGTGGCTGACAACGAGGCGCTCTGAAGCGGCCATGCCACCGGAATGGAAGATGCATTTTCAGGGTGCACATAGCTAGTTAACTGCATGTCACAATTGCGACAGATGAAGGTCTCCGTTCTTTTATAGTAAGGGGCATTCATGTTGAGCTCGAACGGGCATCACCATGTGCCGTTTTCGCCACTTGCCCCCAAAAAACGGTGAACTGAAAAGGTGAAAAACCGTTTAATGTGATATTGCTTACAATTGAGTACTGTCATGCTCACAGTTTTCAGCATTTAGCCTCAAACATGTTTAATGTATTGAGAAACAGATCTCAAAATGTACTATTGGATTGCTTATTTTGTGCAGAAACTCTTCTTAGTGTTTTAAGCACTAATTGGAGATACCATGCCTCCCAAAATGAATACCCCCAGAATGACAGAATTTGTGCTTTCCAGCTTTTCAGTCAATGTTTGACTTGGAGAATTTGAGCCCCTTGCAGTCTTCTGTGAGCTCACTGGTGTGGAATTTGAGCTGCGGGTGGGGGGCAGATTCCTGTGTGTGATGTCCATAAATGCCAGTTGAGGTGCCACCTGAACATCAGATGTTCTCCACAGGGGGGATGAGAGGAAACGCCTGCAAGGCATCTTGTGCAGCAGGTGGATGACGACGTTATAAAGCAAGAAGTCACATCTCCCACTCTTAAAGAGGCAGATGTCCACACACTTAGGGATTTATGAGCTTTTCGCAGCTTTTACAGTCCACACTCTACAGGTGGGTGATGACCCCCCACCTCCACAGGCCACCAACACACTCTGCTGTTTGATAAGTGAGCCGCAGCAAACAGTGAAACAAATAATGAGCACAATGAGACCTTTGGCTGGCCGGCTCTAGATAAGTCTCCACCTCTTGTTTATATGCTGAAAAGGCTTTTGAGTGCAGATAAGGTGCTTGCAGCGGGCAGGTTAGTGGCAGCGCTGCTGGCGGGAGGGTGGAGTCAGGCCGGATCCAGCCGGGAGGGTGCGAGGAGACACTTGCGCTTCGGCCTTGTTTTGTCACACGTCGGCTGCAAGAAGACAGGAAGTCAGCTGCCGGGGGGAAATGAGAATCTAAATTCAAGCAGACCACAAGAGGAAGCGGACAACATGGACGCAGGAGGACAGCAGCATTACGTATCCACCTTCAGGATGCACATCAAGTCTGGGAACACGCCGAGAAGTGCCGACAGAGTGACAACAGACGGTGAGTGCACTGCTTGATTGTTTTATTGGAGGTGAGGCCTTGAAACAAGTGTGAGAATGCTGAAACTTCACCTCAATGACATCATGAAGTCAGGAGGGAGCAGCAAAAATGAATTCAGAAGTGAACAGAAATCTTTTGTCTATCCTTAGAAAGGTGACACCAAACTGATTGACTGTTTGATTTATCGATCGATCGATCGATCAATCAATCATCATACCGCAATAAAATGTCTCAGAACAACCAAAGATTTCAGTAAGTGTAAGTTTTCTCAAGACTTCAACCCTATTGAGCAAACATTTTACCTGCTAAAGAAAATCCACAGACGCATTCTACATCATAGGCAGTGCACCAGATGGCACTATTTTATTTTTTTTCACTTTCTTGCTGTTTTAGAGAAACAATTAAATAAGTGTAATGTTTTAGATAGGCCATGTCAGTCCTCCGTCTTAAACTCTACAGAGAAAGCATTTTACCTGTTAACTCATTCACTCCCAGCCATTTTCACAGAAGCAATCCGGCTGTTTTACTGGATTATGATTTTGCAAGGCCCACAGAATATTGTGTTCAATTGCTATAAAAGCATGCAACCTACCAAAAGAAAGATTAAAGTCTCTTCTATCTGTAAAGTATGTTTCTATCTGTTTCCGTTTTGCAGCAATTAGCATTAGAAGAGAGGTAAGTTTCATCAGTTTTCACAAATCTATTTAAAATTCTAAGTAATTTAGCTTTTTTTCTAGATGGCCCTGGTTGATCTCCTTTGCTCTGCTGCCACCTGATGGCCGTTTGTGCAATTTTGTGTAATAAATACCATTTCTGCAACTGTTCTTTGCAGTTGAGAGGCTGCATCAAAGCCTTCTGTATGCTCTAGCATTTAAAAACAAAACAAAACGTATAAATACGTCTTTGGGACACTTAAAACATAACAAAAAAACGTATTTACACGTCATTGGGAGCAAATGAGTTAATAAGGAAAAGTCTGTGGACACTACAATCTACATTATGAGCCCCAGAAGAGGCTGGTTTTATTTCTTCCTAAATATTTTATGTTTAATACAGAGCAGTGATCCAGTAAGTGTAAGGTTTTGGCCATCAATGTTAATCTAATGCAGATTTAACCACTGTCGAGCAGGGGTCTCAAACTTAATTTATATAGGGTGTGTTTTGGCCTACATTTAAGTATTCCACACAAAAGTGGTTCAAGTATTGCAACAAAAGAAGAACTAATCCATTCATCTTCATTAATAACATTTTAGAACATTAATGGTTCTTTAGAACATGAGCAACATTGGTGACCTGGTCCTATCTATCTTATTTCTTGAGCATCGCAACTTTCTCTGTGCATACAGTTGTGTTCAAAATAATAGCAGTGTCTTTAAATAGCTCCAAATCGTGTCGTATTAGTCCTGTAGTTTTTATTTTCATGCATTGGGAACACAACATGTTCTTAATCAAAACATGAAGAAACAATCTAAACATTGTCTGGCACTAATTCCGTTTGGACATTTGTTGAAACAGTCAAGGCTACATGATAAAGCTGTATTGTGGCTACAATGAATCTGATCTGCTGTCAATACGCAAAATGGGGGTTGGTGGTCTGGTTCCTGGAATGCGGCTGGCGTGGGCCGCTCTGCTGGGTGAGCTAGGCTGGGTAGCGCTCAGGAGTCATCAAGAACTACAAGTGCTAGCAACAGTGGTGTGCTGAGCTGACAAGAATCGAGGCAGAAATTGCTTGAATAGCAATGGGCCGAATGCAAGCCGATCTACTCTTCTGGAAAGCACAACATGTGTGAAAGC
This sequence comes from Festucalex cinctus, assembly GCF_051991245.1. Taxonomy (NCBI): domain Eukaryota; kingdom Metazoa; phylum Chordata; class Actinopteri; order Syngnathiformes; family Syngnathidae; genus Festucalex; species Festucalex cinctus. The sequence goes on from NC_135411.1 coordinate 27,412,808, forward strand.
TGATCCGAGGTCAGCGAAGACGCTACTGGTGAAAGAGAAGAATTGCGCTTGCCTTGGCTGCTCGCCTGGCGGGGTGGGCCTGCTGGTGCCGTCTGGGGACAGATTTACCAGTTCCAAGATGAACTGAGCAAGCAGTGTTTGGGATAGTATGGGATGGATGATAAAAATTCATGACTATTCTAAATAATGTATATGACTGATGCGTTATAGTAATGGGTCGATGGGGACGGGTCTCGAATAAGCTTCGGCTTCTACCCGTCAGCCCTTCTTTCGGATGTCAATGTTGCAAATGATGTGATGTGATTGATGTAAGCTGCAATGTGTCGGAAAAGAAAGAATGAATAAACCAAACATATATCAATTTTTTAATTGCTTTTCAGAAAATTAAGAAAAATAAGAAATGTGCTGTTAAATAAGGGCCACCTGATTCACACTTGTTTTTTCACAGAATGAATAACTTCAGTAGTTGATCTCCACACTCTTATTTTTGAACACACCTCTTTGAAGTAATTATTCAATTGCACAGATTCAGGAGAATGCATATGAAGAATGTTGTGTATGTTATCTATGACTCAGCTACACCTGCTTGTAAATTGTTTTTCATGTACGTAGTAATAGATTTTTTTTACCAAACGCAAAGACTGATCAAAAAACAACAGTGGTCACAGGTTTCAGATCCCTGCTATTGAGTGAGCAATTTACATGCTTAAGAGAATTCCATGGATATCCACTCTGCATTGTGGGCAAAAAATAAAAAATAAAAAATATATACATATATATATATATATATACATATATATATATATATATATATATATATATATATATATATATATATATATACATATATATATACATATACATATACATATATATATATATATATATATATATATATATATATATATATATATATATATAGAGCAAGCCATTTACCTGCTCAGATGCAATGACATTAAAGAGTGTAATTAAAAATGAAAAATGAAGTCAATGGACACTTACTCTGCATCACGGGCACCAGATTTATTTCTTTTGTCATATTTGATATCTAATACAGTGTAGCGATCCAATAGATGTATGGACAATTTAACATTTTTTTTCCATTGCAGTGCCCTTTTGATTTTAGCCGTTCCCATTCTGTGTGTGTTTCCTCGACACGTCTGCACATATCTTCTCAAAAAGTGTTCCTAGCGGTGTTATTTTTGTTCAAAGCAGCAACAAGTTGAGTCAAAGAGCTTTCTTCAGCCTTGAAAGTGACAGAGTACTGATGTCAACGAGGCGTGAAAAGCGCTGCTGACGATCCTCTTGCAAGTGTGCTGAAAAGGTCAACCATAACACAATGTGACATGACTTGTTGTTGATAGTTTTTCAGCATTTCCTGCAGGTAAATGCAGGTAAATGGTTTCTCAATTGTTAATAATTTGCTTCTTTTCAAAAGCTAGTATGACTCATTTGTTTAAAATGGTGAGGTACATCTCGTGAGCCCACATTGAGTGGTGCTGCATTGCTTGACGGCTTGCTCTAGAATGCAGTAACTGATGAATTTCACTTCATTTCAATGCCACAGGTTTCAAACACTGGTTCTCCAAGGCCCAGTCTTGCATGTTTTAGATGTTTCCATCCTCCAACACGCCTGATTCAATTGATCAGCTGAGCTCATAGCAAGCTCGGCAAAAGGCTGATAATGAACCTAATCATTTCAATTAGGTGTGTTGGGGAAAGGAAACATCTAAAACATGCAGAGTGGGTTGAAAGTCAACATGATTCAAGTTTAAATGAATAGGGTTGCAATGTTCCCTATGTGCTTTTAAGATGATACAGCACAAGTCCACTATTGAGTATAATCAGAGTGTGTATACAGTAAACTGCAGGTGTTTACATCCCCTGGTCTGCACCCTGTCCAGGCGCTCCTCCATCCCACCAGCGCGTCGAGCCGCCCGTCTTCGTGCGGCCTCTGCGGGACTGCTGCGTTGATGAAGGCAACGATATCGCTCTGAGCGGCGTCCTTTCAGGGAGTCGACCCATCAAAGTCACATGGTTGCACAATGGTGAGGATGGACACAAAACAATAGTTGTCAAAATGAAAATAAATAGGCATGCTCAAAAGTAATTCGTCAAAGTATTGGTTAAATTAAGCTTTCAGCCACGCAGCCAACTTGTCCCCCTTTACAATCTAACTGTTTTCAAAATGATCAGGTTTCGCGCTCTGCTATTGAAAATGATCCCTAAATATTTGAAGAGGACACATTTGAAACAGATGCAACGTCTGTTATCAGGTCTAAAGAAGGCAGACCTGAAAAGACAAAGGAAGTCTGACATTTTGGTTGGATGTAGTCATTTTTGTGTCATTTTTACAATTTCTTGGAGTCCTGCAAAAAGGATGCTAAAATTGATGTTAGACCTCTGCTAACATGACCATTATGGATTTGGACATCAAGAAGATTGTTTCTTTTCCAAAGAGAAATCTTTGAAAATGGTGGGATGACAACTCTGACTAGAAGATGCCGAACAAAATTCTGACCACAACAATGGCCATGATGTTGCCATTGGACATCTGACACGCATGTATGCTGGACCTTCAGTTTACCGGACAACGCAAATAGTTGGAATTAACTTTTAACCCAGAACTCGTGATAGTGGGCAGAAACCTGAAGGGATTTTCCAGGACAGAGCCTTGGCAGAACGGTCAGGGACATACCTTGTCGGCAACATAAAAACAATTTTATAGAAAACTGACTCAGATTCTTCACTCACCATAAACAAACACGGACTTCTACTTACTAACACTTGACCACCCCTTGCTCGTCACCTCCTGGCAGGTGAGACAGCCCGTTTTGGAATTCCCGCTCAGGACGGCGGCAACGTAAGCTTGGTCGTGCGTGAGTGCCTGCCGGAGGATGCCGGCGCATACACCTGCGTGGTGGAAAACACGGCGGGGAAAACTTCCTGTTGCGCCGCTGTGTTTGTTACAGGTGAGGGCCGATGAGAGAGCATCCCTAAATGAACAGATCATGTTATTGTCATCTACTCTACTGGTTTTGTCAAACTAGTAAACTCTTAACTTATCCTACCATTTTGTGACCCAACAGACTTTGAAACTATTTCTAGCATGCAGAGTCGAGCTTCTGCAAATAAGAGCATTATTGGAAGCGGGAAATCAGCTCAGTCTCCTCATGAAGGTCAGCGCAACTCCAGAGGGTCCACTGGCACCTCCTCTATCAGCTCTGATCCGCAGAGTCCAGTCTCTCCACGAGGTTGGGATTTTTGGGGGTTGTTGAAAATTCAGCCTGCAAATGCAGTTTAGCTGACCAACATTAAATTTGGTTTGCATGTTTATCCTGATTGGACCCGCAAAAAAAAAATTCAGGTTGCCATGCCAAAAAAAGACACAGGAAGTCCTTGAGGGTAGTTTCAGTTTCTTCTTCTTCTTCTTCTTCTTCTTCTTCTTCTTCTTCTTCTTATTATTATTATTATTATTATTATTATTATTATTATTATTATTATTATTATTATTATTATTATTATTATTATTAACAAAGCCACACAAAAAGTCTCTAGATCCAATCCTTCAGAATTTTTGAGGACATTCAGCCCCTTTACCTAGCAACATGAAAATCGGTATGTAGACCCACCAAAAAAGTCTCAAGAGCCCGCGCTATAAAACACAAAGGATGTCTGCAGTTTTATTTTGAGTGACCATTTTGGATGGTTTACATGAAATTTTCTTGGATTTTTCTTTTATGTCAACCCACAAAAAAGATACACAAAGTCTGTTATTTTGCTTTATTTAGGCCCCCGACACTAGTTTCAATAAGCAACATAGTATATATTGCAAGACTAGACTCAACAACAACAACAAAAAAGTTGCAACAACCCATTTACGAATGCACAAAAGAAGTCTGTCATTTTGTTTTGAAGCGGCCATTTTAGGGTCATTTTGACCAGTTCCAGTGGTCTTACAAAAAAGGACTCCTTGAGACTTGAACAAATGTCTTGTGGGAGAAAAACAAAACAAACAAAAAAACAGGAAAATGCATCATCTCCGGTGCTCACTGTATCGCCACACAAAATAGAGACTTCAGGAAATTTCTCCAAAGATTACAAGTGACTTGTAGGGCAAACATAAATACTACAATACCGCACCTCCACAATCCTTCCTTCTAAAAAACATCCTGTCTGTCCCTTGCAGAGGTTATTCCAAAGAAAAGAGCCAATTCAGGGACAGGTAAGAGACATTCTTTTCTACTCCTTGCTTCTTTGCATTATTTGCTCTGCTTCCTTGTACTGTATATTTGCTGAGGAATTTTATCAGTGGGTGTGTACAGTAATAAATGCATAAAGACTCGAGACACCGGCCGTGACACCTACAGGATTTGTTGATGACAGAAATTTATTATCTAAGTACTTCAAGATGATCACATTTGGAATAATAAATATAAAATAATTAATAAAGAGCAGCGAATAAATAGATAAGAGTGTGTGGGTCTATATCAGGGGTGTCCAAACTTTTTCATTTGAGGGCCACATACAGAAAATCAGAAGGACACAAGGGCCACATAATGTTATGAAGAGAAATTGTGTTTAGTCCTAAAAATTGTACAAATAATTTATTTGTGCTTTTACATATTTAGAAAAATGCTACAGTATATAAACCATCCATCCATCCATCCATTTTCTTGACCGCTTATTCCTCACAAGGGTCGCGGGGACTGCTGGCGCCTATCTCAGCTGGCTCTGGGCAGTAGGCGGGGGACACCCTGGACTGGTTGCCAACCAATGGCAGGGCACACAGAGACGAACAACCATCCACACTCACACGCACACCTAGGGACAATTTGGAGCACCCAATTAACCTGCCGTGCATGTCTTTGGAATGTGGGAGGAGACCGGAGTACCCGGAGAAGACCCACGCGGGCACGGGGAGAACATGCAAACTCCACCCAGGAAGGTCCGAGCCTGGACTCGAACCGGAGACCTCAGAACTAGGAAGCGGACGTGCTAACCACTCGACTACCGTGCCGCCCTATATAAACCAATTTATTTGTAATTTGGCAGTAGGGTTATTATAGTCTGCGATTGGTTGGCGGCCAGTCCAGGGTGTCCCCCGCCTACTGCCCGGAGCCAGCTGAGATAGGCGCCAGCAGCCCCCGCGACCCTTGTGAGGAATAAGCGGTCAAGAAAATGGATGGATGGGTTATTATAGTTTTGGAATTTTTCATTTTAGTTTTTATTTTGTTTTGTTTTATTTAGTTAGTTTTAATTGGTTTTCAGGCTGGTTCTGTTAGTTTTTTATTAGTTTTAGTTCTTTAATAAATGCTTAGTTTTAGTTTAGTTAGTTTCAGTATTAGTTTTAGTTTTTTTTTTAAATGTGTATTACTCGTTTTAAAAAACACCATGGGTGCGACGTCATTATTCCAGTTTGTATCAAAATAAATCTACTAAAAGTCACATTTAAAATCATCCCCAAAGGCCCATGCATTAAATTAATTTCCAAAGACTAAAATGAATGACATTTTTGCCATAATTATAGTTTTATTTTCGTTAGTTTTGTAAACATAAAATTTAGTTTCAGTTAGTTTTCTTTTTTTTTAAAAAAGCATCTTCGTTTTTATTTTATTTCGTTAACGAAATAGTTTTTTGAATTTTAGTTTTTTCGTTAGTTTTAGTTAACTAAAATAACCTTTAATGGCTCCTGTTTTTTGATACCCTCCCTTCTTACTTTGACCATGTCCAAACATTTTAGTTTTTATTTTATTTGAACTGAGTCAAATGCCATTTTCAGCATATGTCGCGGGCCACTAAAAAATGGACGGTGGGCCGCAAATGGCCCCCGGGCCGTAGTTTGGACACCCCTGGCCTATATAAATATCCACAAGAGCTGAATCTGATCTGTTTTTTTTTTTATCTACTTGATACATTTGGCAGTACAGCAGCTCTCTACTGGCATTATTTTGTGTTTATCCAACACTCCAGCAGTTTTCCGCGCACTTAGTGAAAACACACTTGATCTGTTTTATGTTTTGTTTTTTTGGTCACTCGTCCGGGCAGGCCCGGTGTTGCGCTTGGAGAACCCGCCGCAATTCGTGGCGGTGAAGGCGGGACATCCTGCACGCGTCACATGTCGATTCACCGGCAGCCCCCCTGTGGTGTCCTGCTGGATACGAAACAAGGAGCAGGTGCTGTTTTCTCATGGCTATTATGTATGAATGGCAAAAGGTGGAATCTGCATTTAATCGTTTCCCATAGACCCAACAAAATTTGTCATTTTTAAATGATCATTTTCTGACAATTTACTACTTGGCTCTTTTTCTGCTGCAGCCCTGATGACCTCACGGCATGTGTACAATGTATGCATGCATTGACTTTTGTGCATGTTTGTTTGTTTTGGGTGGCTATCTCGCAGCTAGCGGACAGTCCAGAGGTTTGGACAGAGAACTCGGACAAGAGCAGCACGTTGGTCTTGGCTGAGGCCGGCGCTCAGCACACGGGCCGCTACACTGTTTTGGTCAAGGACCGCAAGAGCTCGGTCCAGCACACACTCACCCTCTCCGTCATAGGTAAGGATACAAACACGCATCACAAAGTGCAGCATTCTGGGTAAACATCCTGTTCATCAGACAGGCCGCAGCCTCCCGTCTCCTGTCCTCTGGTCTCCCTGGTGTCCCCCGGGAGCCTCGTGCTGTCCTGGTCGGGGCCCTGCTTCGACGGGGGCAGCGCCGTGCTGGGCTACGTGGTGGAGGTCCGACCCGAGGGCCAAGAGTGGAGCGAGCTAACGGCCCAGTGTGCGAGCACGTCGTACAGGGTGTGCGGCGGCCTGCAACCCGGGGAGGAGTACTGCTTCCGGGTTAGGGCCTACAACGCGGTGGGGGTCAGTGAACCTGGACCAGCATCACCTGGGGTCACCATGGACCACAAGGGTGAGCGCTTTTATATAAAATGTATGTTTATGTTAGTTTGTATTAATATATCATGTAAAAACAATACATGTATATATTAGTGCTGCCAAGAGATTACATATTTTTAACCAATCAATCACACAATTAATTAGCACAAAACATTAATCTCATTTTTCTACTTCTATTTCTACTATTTTCTACATAGTTTGTAGCACATGTTTACTTGAGTGAAATCTTGGAATTAATGTTGAATTATCAAATAGAATGTATATGTAGATTTAATCAATTTGATTTTCGAATGCAAATTGTCTCCTTTGATATGCAACTATTTTTTTTTAATGCATTATAAAATTTAAATCTCCAAAGTTAACACTTTCGCATTGACTGCCCTAATATATGTGTTATTTTTATTTTATTTTTTATTTTTTTGCATTTGTACCCTTTCACAAATATAACATGAAGGATAAGCCAAAAACATCAGAGGTGAAGTCAATGATTTAACTTATGCTACCTTTGCTAAAAACAATCATTTGAATATAGATTATATTTATTTATTTATTTATTTATTCATTCAATCTTAGATTATTTGTGTTATTTAATTTTTATTACAAACTCAAGTCTATTAATAACCACCTATTGTTGTTGGGGCTGCTGTTCAAAACGACTGAAGATAAAATAAATGACTTTAAATTAAATGTTAGCGATCAATTAAGAAAGACAGTAGATTCCATTTTTATATATATATATATATATATATATATATATATATATATATATATATATATATTGCCATTATGACAACTTTACAATATGCAATGTATCTAGCAGTTACTTGAATAACCTCTTTTGCACTTACATGACAATTACAAATGAATTAATTGAAACTAAAATGAACTAATTCCGTAATTCCCTTTTGGGAAAAGCCTTCAAGAAAACTGTCCGACTGTTATAGACTAGAGGACTTTGTTGCATCTGGTGCTTTTTATCTGCCTAGATTCCGAGGCAACATATGAAGAAGAAGAGGATACCACCGCAACTTTTGTCTCCATCGACTCCGCGCACAAAGTCACAGACCACTACGATGTGCAGGAGAAGCTCGGGATGTGAGTGATTGTGTGTTTTTGCATGCATGTGCGGAAACATTCCAAGTCGAGGGGATTAAACTGAAAGCGTGTGCAGGCATGGATCTGCTCTTCAAGCTGCAGTGTCGACATGTGGACAAAAGTATTGAGACGCCACATCATCAATTAACACGGGACCTGTTTTACCCTATTGACAAAACTCCATGCACGTTTGTAATTACATAAAAATGCCACAAGATGGCAGCTGAGTGCTTAATTGGATTGAGTTGTTAACGCTGATCTGTCACAACGCAATACAATGCCTCTAGTCTAGCATGTACACGATCATGAACCCATCTTACATATATGACTTTCATTAAATTATTCAACACCAACAAACCACATTCAGATTATAGGAAGTTGCCATGACATCACAATATAAACAAATGTGATCTAGTAAATTTTGTGTTGAAGGCTGTTGTAATAAAATAATAATAATAATAATAATAATAACAATAATAATAAAATAACCTAAAAATATGACAAAGAAACATGGGCACGAGTGCTATACACAAACGTAACATTAAATTTCCCTTTTGGCATTTACTAGGGGTGTCACGATTCGCCAACTCCACGATTCGATTTAAATTTCGATTTTGGGGTCACGATTCGATTTTTTTTTCGATTTTTTTTTTCGATTTTTTTTTTTCCGCTCCCCCACTTTATAACACAGAGGCATATGCTTCTGTAGGCTAAGGCTAGTCTATGATCATTGGTTCTATTCATTGTACAGTAAATCTTATTTCAAAAGATCGGCTACATATAGGTGATGCAATTTCCATATTATTTTTGTGTAAATTTATGTAATATATGATAATTGACATTAGGCAGGAATGATCAAATTCAAAGAATTTATTTACAATATAAAGTTAACCGTCTTGTTCTTACTGAAGTGTAAAATAAAAAATAAAAAAACAAAAACAAAAAGTCACAGTGGGTGCCTGCCATCTATTGACTGTTTTTGGTTACAACAGTGTGCTGTGCGTTCCTCTTAAAATAATGTGCAATGTGCAACAACAACAACAAATATATTGTATCCAAAGTCATGGAACAAATACAGCCTGAACAAACTATATCCCAACATTTACAGTTGCTGGGCATACTGTAGCGTGGTTCAAGTACACTAATTAAATGTTTGAATCCAGCGTTTTCCAAGGCTGCAGGTCTGCTGCTATAAATAGACCTATGGATCTGGCGTTTCGCGCGAGCTGAAGTGTGTGGAAGTTTCACTGTAAATGAGGATGAAATAGTTGGTTGGACCGTTGTTTTCCCACTTCTAGTTGAATTTGATAAATCTAAATCTTTGTGATGCCTGCGTAAATGTCCCGTCATGTTTGTCGTGTTTCCCGTTGTTACGGCTGGCGGCTCGGGCCCGCCGCCGGCTCCGCTCCCCTAGTATGTATGTGTGTGTTTGTGTCGGCTGGTGCCCGTATAATGGTACTTCAGTTTGAATGCGCCAGCGCGACACTCTGATTGGAGGACTGTGCCAGCGCGACACTCCGATTGGACGACTGTGCCAGCGCGACACTCCGATTGGACGACTGTGCCAGCGCGACGCTATTGTGTATCCGTGTATTATACCCCTATTGGTTATTGTTGTTTCTCCTCCGTTCTGTCAGTTCTGTCAAATGCGGTTATTATTTGTTCACCTTCCACTTTCACTCCCTTGTCAAACCCCTGCCTGAAATTTCAAGTAAAACTACTCAGATGTTAAAGTCGACCCGTGTTTATCTACTCTATATTTTCTGTTATTGTGTTACTTCCCTTCCCCTTGACGAGCCGGGCGTAACACCGTGGCCGAGTACAGTACGCGCACATAGCATATCTTGCAACTGTGGTCTTTTTATCGACAACGTGAACGTTGTCGACATAACTCACCGGGAACGCAAAATGTTTCCAAACTGGTGACGAGAGAAGCGGGAGCGGCTTGAAGCACCATTGCTGTGTCTGTCCGCGCTTGCCATCATGACTGCAGGAGAAGTCAGCTAACAAGTGCCGTTAGCTAGTAGCTGAATGGCTGCGTCTCATTTGCTTTCCTGGGAGGTGGCGGTGGCGGCGGTGGCGGCGGGCGCGGGGGGGGGGGCATCGAATCGTGTGTCCTCTCTTCTATTTCGATGCTCGAAATCGTGACGTAATTTCGATCGATTTCGATAAAAAATCGAAATCGTGACACCCTTAGCATTTACACACAATAATAAATGTTATACAGGCAAATTGTAACGGCAAAGTAGACTACTCAGGCTAAAAAAAAAAAAGACATTTTAATTTCAAACACAGTCCAAGAACGCTACCAATGAATTAAACCTAACAACAACACTGAGATGCCACTAGAACTTTTGTGGATTTGGCACAAAAACAGCGGAAAGGGAACTTCGCAAATACTGAAATGCTTATACAGTACAGGGTTTTACTGTAGTACCACAGTCTAGTGTAGCGTAGCATGATAGCATCCAGTACAAAATAGATCAAAAAACAGCTACTCTATTTGGATTACTTTTCTTGATTATGTCATTCATTCACTGCTCTGTATAATACATATTAGGGAGAAAAAAAAGACTGCAACGTGTGTCTGGTGTGGGAGTGGGACTGTCAACCATGATGCAGAGTTGCATCATGGACATGTGTCCCAATATACCTTTGTCCGCTGTCCACTTCTGCAGGGGTAAGTTTGGGCTGGTGTTCAAGCTGAAGCACCGGATGAGCGGTCGCGTGTGCGCCGGAAAGTTCTACAAAGGCCGCCGCACCAAGGAGAGGGAGGCGGCCCGCAAGGAGATCGAGCTGATGAACAAGCTCCACCATCCCAAGCTGGTCCGCTGCCTGGCCGCCTACGACCACAAGCCCGACATGGTCATGGTCATGGAGTTGTGAGTACCGTTGCACTGCTTTTGTGCACATGTTTGGCCACTGCATCCATCCATCCATTTTCTGTACCGCTTATTCCTCACAAGGGTCGCGGGGGGTGCTGGTGCCTATCTCAGCTGGCTCTGGGCAGTAGGCGGGGGACACCCTGGACTGGTTGCCAGCCAATCGCAGGGCACACAGAGACAAACAACCATCCACACTCACAAGCACACCTAGGGACAATTCGGAGCACCCAATTAACCTGCCGTGCATGTCTTTGGAATGTGGGAGGAGACCGGAGTACCCGGAGAAGACCCACGCGGACACGGGGAGAACATGCAAACTCCACCCAGGAAGGCCGGAGCCTGGACTCGAACCGGAGTCCTCAGAACTGGGAGGCGGAAGTGCTAACCACTCGACCACCGTGCCGCCCTTGTTTGGCCACTGCAGTATTTATTTATTTATTTATTTATTTATTTTGGGGGGGAGACTATCACAAAAGTTGCTGCTCAGTGCTGCTCACTTGGTATAGTGCGTTGTTCAGTAACCAGGAGGTTGCAGGTTCGAATCCCACCTCCGACTGTACATTGCAAATACAGTGGAACCTCTACTTACGAATGTCTCTTCATACAAAATTTTCGAGTTACGAAACGCCTCAACGGGAAAATATTGCCTCTCGTTACGAAATAAATTTCTAGATACGAAAGGTAAAAATATATTACCAAACGCAACATACTTTCGGCTATGGCCATTGCCTACCATAGGTACCTATGAGCGTAAATACTAGATCGGTGTTTGTGCATCGTTCTGGCATCCCATTGGCTAAGAGGAACCTTCGACATAGGTATGAAGTGTATACTAGATCGGTGTCTATTGACACGACGAGAGGAGGTAGGACTCAGACGCAGGTATAAAGTTGGCCAACAAGGCTGCAGCTTTAATGACTGGAAACTCAAATCGCCTCTTAAAGAGGGAAAAAAGGCTGAACAAAAAGAGCTCCAAACTGGAGATACCAAAAGGGCACTCAAAAACAGGGACAACAGAAAGCGCTCCACTAGGGAGGAAAACAAGGGGCAAACTAAGGGCGTAAGGCAAGGCAAGGCAAGGCAAGGCAAGGCAAGGCAAGGCAAGGCAAAGCAAGGCAAAGCAAAGCAAAGCAAAGCAAAGCAAAGCATAAAACAAGGACTGTGGTACGAGGGCTGTGAGGACGCTTCCATGCACTGAGATGTGACACTTCGGCAACTGAGGGGAGAATGCAAGTGGCTTTTATTGTCTGGGTTGATTGGTAGCAGGTGGTGATGATCATGGGTGGGGACCGGTAATCAGTGAACTGCAGGAAGGGCAAGTGACCTGGGGTGAGAGGGGAATCAGAATTTCAGGGTAAAACAGGAAACATGGTTGTAAAAATAAAAGCATGGGCCGTCACGCCGGTGACGGCGTGACTTCTATACAGCGTCCTCATCATTCATCCCGCGGCCCATGAGGTGTTCCGATAGTTTTTCGGAAATGTATGAACTAACGGCCAACGAATTTGTGCAAAATTTCAAACAATTGGTGATTGATGAAGGCACAGTAAGTTTTTAATTGCGATGAGACAGGCCTTTTTTTGAAAAAGATGCCTCACCATACCGGAAGTTTCCATGAAGTTTCAGAATTTGTTTAAAAGAATCGGCCAGAAAAAGTGTTCACCAGTCGGGCGTTTGCTCACTAAGATGATACTTGCATTGGACATTAACGAAGGATTGTTTAAAAAAAAAAAAACACACCCATGGATCAGTTCTTTACAAAACACCAGGCAAAAAAAAAAAAAAAACATTCTGAGAGAGGAGAACATGAACCAAAGAGGGCAAAAAACGATGAGGACAGCAGTTAAAAAGGTAAATGAGCATCATTTTATTCTTAACTCTATTCTTTGTTTTTTTACATTACATACATGCACAACTCTCATTTATTGTGCAATAATCTAATTGTAACATGTATTTGTTACATGTTTTGATGCATTTTTACGCTTTATAAAACATTTATGTCTGAAATTTGGGAGGCTTGGAATGGATTAGAGCATTTACATGGAAAATGCGTCCCTACTTACAAAATTTTCTACTTAAGAATTTTTTTCCAGAACCAATTAATTTCGTAAGTAGAGGTACCACTGTATATTAAAACAGTCACAAAAGTTGACCATGCCCTCCATGCTCATTGTTAGAAAACAAATTTTATTTACCGTAAATTTAAAATATAAATTATTTTTACTCCATATTTTGCATGGGTTGGAATAAAAACATGTTGAAAAAAAATAATATTACCAACAGACACTGTTTGTGTGCAGCATAGCAGGCGGGGAACTTTTCGAGCGCATCGTGGACGACAACTTTGAGCATACGGAGCCTGCCAGCGTACTCTACATGCAGCAAATCCTGCAAGGCGTGTCCTTCATGCATCGGCAGCTCATCGTCCATTTGGACCTCAAACCCGAGAACATCGTGTGCGTTGACACAAGCGGCACCGCCGTCAAGATCATCGACTTTGGACTGGCCACCCAACTCGGTATGTGCACTCGCAGCCATTTTGCGTGGCTGTTGTTGTTTTTTCGTTTGTTTTTACAATTTTGCTAAACTTCCTGGGTGCCTTACGAATGGGATGTAATAGCTATGTAAGGTGCTCTGACGCCATCTTGTGGCATCTATAGGACATTACGAAATTGAAAATGGTGGAAATTACGAATTTTCACAATTTACAGCAGGGCTCAATCCCAATCCCACTGTAATTGTGAAAATTCACTGCACAAGAGATTGAACCAGGTTCAAAAATGGACTCTACTTCTCTGCATCGAATGCTTGAAGTTGACTAATTGCAAATCATGTGTGTGTTTGGCATTTTGTTTTCCAATTTACTGAGGACTCTCAATGAGCACCTCATTGCCGACTACAGCGATCATCAATTAATCGAATTTGATTGAACTTTCATCCCACTATAGGCCATTACAAATAAAAATAGTTTAGTCATTCAGACTCTACATCGAACTCAGTTTTAGGGTTCTGTCTTAGTCAAATTCCCCCATCCCTTTCTCTATGGGGCCAATAGGTTTTGGTTACCATGACGACTGGGGAAAGCACTCGTGCCTTGTGACTAGGCGAGTGGCTACTTGTCCTCAAACAGGCCTTAACAAAGGCAGCTCCAAAAAATGTACTTGGTCATTCAATCGTACTTGATGGATGAGCAGAGACAACTATTTGTATACAAGAAATTCAAAAGTTCATTCTCCATAACATGTTGGCTTTAAATGATTGGCAGATGGCAAGACTGATCTAAGGGTGATGCAGGGGACGCCGGAGTTTGTGGCCCCTGAGGTGATCAACTACGAGCCCGTGTGCTTAGCCACAGACATGTGGAGCATCGGCGTCATCTGCTACATACTGTAAGTGGGCGACATTTGGCCGTGAACCCGTTCGTTCTCACGCTAAAACACAAAGGTCAGCATGAGGAGTTGAGTGATAGTGGGCGACCTTTGGACACATACAGGGCGGTGCATTCCTGCACCGTGTTAAAGCGAGGCCAAAATCATTTCCAGTGCAAGCATATTTCTGAATTGTTTCTTTTACATCGATGATTTGAAAGATAAGAGATAGGAGCTTTATGGTAATTTTAATTATGGTATTTTATTTATTTATTTTTATTTTATTGGCCACAAGCACAGTAGAATCACTTATGCACTAAAATTTACAAAGCAATTGTTTTTTTCTTTCTTTATTATTTTCTAATTTTTATTTTTTCCTCTTTTTCTCTTTTCTTTGCTTTTTATTTTCCCTTTCCTTATTTTTTTTCTTACTTTTCAGTTTCTTCTTTTTTTCCTTCTGTTCTTTCCTTTTTTATTTTTCTTTCTTTTTTACATTTTTCTTTTCTTCTTCCTTTGCCATGTTTCTTTTTACTTTTCTTTCTGTTAATGTTTCCATTTTTATTGTTTTTTTGTTACTTCATCTAGTTTTATTTATTTTTCTTTTCTCTGTTTTATCATTGTTCACTTTTCTTTTCTTCCTTTCTTTTTATTGGTTTGTCCTTTTATCATTTTGTCCCCATTATTTTTTTTCTTTTCATTGGATTCTTTTCCTCATTTTTCCTGTTTTTATTTTATTTTTATTATGTTTTCTTTTCTTTTTATTCTTTCCCCCCTTTTCCTATCATTTCTCACATTCTTTCTTTCTTTTCATTTGTAATATTTCTTTTCCTTTTTTCTTATGTACTGTTCCCTTTTTTTTTCTTTTCTAAAATACACAGCCATGCCTGCATTTGAGCTGCACTGTTGAGTTCAGCAAACCAGTCTTAACTTGTTATTGCCACCCAGTGGACACATGATAAATATGCATTTACACATCTCTGCATGTGTGTGTGTGTGTGTGTGTTTGTAGACTCAGTGGCGAGTCGCCCTTCCAGGGAAGCAGCGACGCTGACACGTTGGCCTTGGTGACGGCGGCCCAGTGGGAGTTTGACGAGGAGAGTTTTGAGGACATCACCGACCAGGCTAAACATTTCATCCGCTCCTTGCTGGAGAAAGACCCCAGGTGATCTCGGGACACTTCACATTCAATGGCGTGTAGGTGTATGTACTTAATGTTGTGGCCTTCTCCTGTGTCCGTCTCCTAGGCGACGCATGTCCTGCGAAGATGCCCTAGCTCACGCATGGATGGTGGCGTTTGAGTCGGCAGTTCCCGCCTCCACCAAGAGTCTTCCCAAGGACAAGATGAAGCGTTTTCTCGCCAGGCAGAAATGGAAGGTAAACGACAAATGTTTTTATTATTTGGGGTCATGGATGGCTTTGGACAAGAAGTGGCTGGTTGAAGCCATTAAAAAGTTGTGCTTGAGTCAATAAAGTGATTGAAAGTGCACTGATGGCTGTCACTCCTTGGCTATCTGTGGAGGGATTACAATTTGTTGTAAGTAAACGTGGAAGGCTAGATAATATCTAACAATATTTACTTTACCTTAGACATAATGTTGGCGGCAGTGGATGACTGGTTAGCATGTCTGCCTCTCAGTACTGAGGACTCGGGTTCAAGTCCAGGCTTTGGCCTTCCTGGGTGGAGTTTGCATGTTCTCCCCGTGGCTGTGTGGGTCTTCTCCGGGTACTCCGGTCCCCTCCCACATTCCAAAGACATGCATGGCAGGTTAATTGGGCACTCCAAATTGTCCCTAGGTGTGCTTGTGAGTGGTTGTTCCTCTCTGTGTGCCCTGTGATTGGCTGGCAACCAGTTCAGGGTGTACCCTGCCTGCTGGCCATAGCCAGCTGGGATAGGCCCCAGCACCCCCTGCGACCCTTGTGAAGAGCAAGTGGTTCAGAAAATGGATGGATGGATAGACATGATGTTGTGTAACTTACCTTGCAAAAGGGACATAGCAGATTTAATTGGTCGCTTATTTGCATGGTAGGCAGACACTCCAGAGAACTGAATATTTGTGACAAACCATTAAAAACTACATTTTCCATAATATTGCCTTTAGAGTTAATTGTTGTCCTCACAGAAAGCAGGCAAGGCCATGCTGGCATTGAAGAGAATGGCCTTACTGAGCAAAGGGGACAGCACTTGTTCTCCCACCAGCCCCGCAGAAGGTGACACATCATCTTGACAACTCATTTTTTTTACTTTCATGTTCTTATCAGCGTTTTGTTTCACATCCATCCTTCCTTCTTTCCTTGCTGACTCAGAGTGTCCCATGACACCAGAGACGGAAGACGCCTTGCTCTCATTGGAGCGCAAGATGCAGGGACCGCCTCACTTCACGAAGACCCTGCAGGACCAGTCGGTCTCCACGGGGGCCAGTGCTCACCTCGACTGTCACCTCACAGGTATGTGCTCACTTCGTTGTGCCCTTCATGGAGCGTATCCGGACGGACTTATGGCAAAACACTCATAAAACTTTTCTGAATGTAAGTGAGTTAGCTTTATCAGAGACTGTAAATTGTCTTTGGTGTTTTCACAACTGTCTCAGATGATTGGAAATATATATGCCTGCTTGGAAATGAATCTTTGTGTCTCAAAACTGCCATGTCAAGTTCGTTGAAGACTTTTCAGACTTTTAATTTTACATAAAAGTGCATTTCACATGTGTTCTTGACTGTTAATTTGACCAATACCAATTGTCTGTGTGGATTTAAGCCTAAAGATTTCATCAACTTTTGAGTATGGGTGCCAACAGCATGGCAAAAATCGAGAAAGAAATGCCACTTGCAATTCTGTATGATGGTTGGAGCCGTGTTTTATTCTGCTGAAAGGTGAAAAATAACCACTGTTGTTCATTGCGGCTGACAATGGGTAACTTGAAGTGCAGAGACAGCAAGCTACTCTGCCAGTCAATTGTAAAAAAATAAATAAAAAATAAAATAATAATAATAATAATAATAATAATAATAATAATAATAATAAACAATGATGACGTGTTTTCTGATGTTCCTGTAAGTATGTGGAAGGATAGATGCCGCTGATAGTAAAATTTGTTGTTTATAAATAAATAAATAAATAAATAAATAAAATTAAATTAAATATCCTAGTTATCTCGCTTGTGTCCACTGGTTGGCTCCATCTCAAACTAGCTGGTTAAATGTCAAGCTATTTATCTTCTCAAGCAACGGTTAAACATACATGGCAACAGTAGAAATGTACTTTATACTCTATATACTTTGCTTTATAGCCTACTTTGCACTGACCGGTAATATTAAAATAACAGACTTTACATCTGATGAGGGTAAAGATGGCAAAAATTGTTGATGAAAGTAATGCGCAAGAATATCCTTAAGTTATCCTGGCCTATAGTCACTAGCTAGCTAGCGAGCTAGCTCAACAGCTAGCTAGTTGTTGAATCAACACAGGAGAGCAACACAATGTAGTTAACAATTGTTGTCAGCCATCTAATACAAAACTGTCATATCTGGATTATGCAGGAAGCAGTTCTATTATCTTTGCTGAATTTAGGATATCCTGACCCGGATGTGGTGTGGCTGCGCGGAGAGGAACCCGTGGAGGAGTCACCAACCGTCCGGATAGAGTACGAGGAAGATGGCCGCTGCACGCTGATCCTCGCCAAAACAAGCATACACGACTCCAACGTTTACACATGCAAAGCCACCAATGACCACGGAGAGACCTGCTGCTCAGCATCGCTCGTTGTCCGAGATTCAGATTAAATTTGTTTTTACACAGTCCACGTCCTACATGTGATGCAGATTAAATACACTGCGCAAACATCAATCTGTAGCCTACTGATTAATGAAGTTGGTGTTCTCACAAGAATTGAATAGGATGTTGCTTGAAAAAAATGATGTCATTAGTGAGGAAAATACTAGCGATGGACTGATATATTTTTTTCCAGGGTTGATACCGATTATTAGATGTCAATGAGGCCAATAACTGATATTTGAAGACGGTATTCACTTTCACTAAAAGGAAAAACAGTGGCTCAAATTTTTAAAAATTCAATCTGTTAACTTTATGTTTCTTAAGGTTATTTTTATTGAATAACCTTTCATTTGCAAAATATAGTTTTGTTTTTTTAATATTTGAAAAAATCTGTTTTAACAATTCTAAAAAGTTCAGGGAGCTCCCAGGGTCACTGGCATGTCTTAAAAAGTTAAATGAAAGATTAAACATGTAAATAGCTCCCCTGTTTTTAGTTCACCGTAAATAAAGTTTTCCAAAATATATGAAATATTAAATATGAATATGACCCTGTCTTAGTTTTAATTTGAAACAAAAATAGAAGGTGCAAAGAGGTCCAAGGGCAGGCAGCATCTTTAATAAAGTTAACTAAAAATGTTGCTTAAGTTAACACAGTTTTACATTAATCTATTATCTGAATATGTAATGTCACTCAGTTTTTTGTGTTTGTTTTGCATTTTGTACAAAAGTGTGATACAATTAGTTAAACAAAATTAAATATTTGTGGTGTGGTGTTACTGAAAAAATAATAATCTTTTTTTGTTTTCCTATGCAGAGGTTATTGTTGTCAGAACAGCTTGTAGTCCAAAAAGATTAAATAAAAAAAGATAAATAAAACAGATGAAATATAAGTTATTAAAAAAAATACTTTATTTGAAAACAAACTAGCAGTGAAGTAAAAAAAACATCTGAAAACATCTGTGCAAAAAAGCAGTAAAAAATAAATTAGATTGTTAAATAATTATTCTATGTGAAAATGTAGTTTCTTGTGTGCATGTGTCTGTGTTGGGGGGGTGGGCGTTGGGAAGTTGTTGTCATGTCGACCACCTCCTCGGGGTCGCCGCTTGCTTGTGTCTGAAGAGCGAGGCCGCCCGTAACTCAAAGGCGCCGACCATCTGCTTGACCACCTCGTTGAAGAAGAGGCCGGCCAGCCGAGAATGAAGCAACGACTTGAACTCAAAAGACACCTGCGGGGTGAAGGCAGGACCAGTGGTGTTAGCTAGCAGCCGGTCTTTTTTTACCCATAATGCCGCCCCACTGAAACATAACCACTTCCTGGATACTCATCTAAAGCTATTTTCAGCCTGTGAGGACGGCGGCTACACTCTGCTAAAATTAGCGCGACAATGGCATCGCTCACTTTTATGTATCTGTTGACAAAACACAAAGTTGAAAGAAGACCTCCACTAAGGCCTAACAATAAAAATGTTCATGTTAATGGACTTACATAGTCAGTACAGAGTCCGGTGTGTCTTTTGGTCCTGGCTCAAACCTCCAGATTGTCTCAAGATGGCTGAAGAGGGACCCGTCCGTACACAAGGCCTGTTGGACAACAAAATTCAAGGGATGTGTCTCAAAACTCAAAACAGTCTTCAGATGTCAGATTATATGCTCTGTAATTGACAAGTAACTAAAATGTCCATTTGCCATTCAATGTATGTCCCCGTTAAGGTGAAAAGCAATGTTTTTGGGACTCACTCTGACTTGGTGGTTGGGGACAAAAGTGACGTCGGAGGTGTAGCGCTCCACCACGGGCGGGAAGCCGATCTCCAGCTCGGCGCGGACGTCGCCACCCTCGCTCCTGATGACGCGAGAGCTCTTGCACCAGGGCACAAAGTGCTGGTACTGCTCCACGTTGGACACCACGCCGAACATCTGCTCCCGCGTGTACCTGGAAACAGAAATTCGCACGATTTGAGTTGTCCGATACAATCGTGTAATTTTCAGCTGATCATATTGTGTGGAAAATATTTTTTTTTGTTTTTGTTTTTGTTTTTGAAAGGTCAGAAAGCGACAAATTGTAATTATATTGAAAGGCAAACTTTGCAGTCTTGAATATGCTAGCAAAAAACACAACCACCACCAAGTGTGTACGGCGGCATAAGGCAGCTAAATTGATAGCATAACATGATTATTCATGATGGAATATTTGCCAAAAAATTAAATGTTACCAGTTTGCTTGTATCATTACTTTGCACTGTGAGAATGTTACAGCCAGAAGTTATCATATTTGAATGTCTTTACTCAAATGAAAAAAAATAAGACAATTTGAATGCACTCCTTTCCTTTTTAATATATTGCAGAGGTATCTGATCAAGACTCTGTATCGACAGATACTCAAAATCCAATGAAATGAGGAAAAAAAATAAAATAAAAAATCGGGCACCAAAAAAGTGATGCGACATTGTGTTGGAGCGAATTCTGGATCACTCACCCTAAGGTCCGGCTCTCTGCGTACTCGGTTCTGCGGCGAGTGATGGGTGCGGCCAAGTTGATGAAGGTGCGATGAGGGGTGTTGATGGGAAAGGAGGCACAGAGTGGCAGGGTAGCCCTCCTCATTGTCAGGAACCCACCAGGATAAACGTGCCTGACAGAAGAAAATAATCAAGAGGTGGGTGTGATATGCTATCAATTTGTATTGACAGTATGGTACATAAGAGAAAGTTTGACATCTGTTTCAGTCCAAGTATAGATGTGTGTCAGAAAACTTCCACCAGGACTGATGTCACAGAAAATATACAGAACTTTAAATCCAAACAAAAGTACAAATTTTCCCCTTCAAAGTACTCCGCCTGAAGTCAAACACTTTGCCAGCCATCTCTTCCACACCTTCATGCACACCTGGAGGGATTCTTCCGCAATCCTCTGCAAATCACGGCAATCTTATTGTTTTCCACATCTTCAAAAAACATCCCTTTGATGACCTTCGTGAACTTGGGAAAGATTAAAAGGTGAGCATGGAGGTTGTTCCAGCATGGTGATATTCTTCGGCCATGAACTTTCAGACGCTCAGGTGATTGTGAAATAGACACGACTTGACCTGCCAACAAGTAGCGCCTCTTCTTGCACACTGAATGAAGAGGCGACTTGACATCCTGGTTGATCGCCTGGCTCACATTGAAGGGGAAAAACTTGTTCGAGTAACACCTGGCACCTTTCTGACAAACCTTAATATAGTAAGCAGTTCGGGAAATGGATGGATGGTTTCAAATAATTTCATTGTCCAGAAAACAGTCTCCCTCCAAATGGTTCAACCAACTTGTCATATGTCACCTAGCATCATTGTCAACCATTTCAAAATGTTAGTCAAAATTATAAGTTAATGATTTCTTTAAATAAATAAATAAATAAATAAATTACATTTTCACTATGATCCCAAATGAGCACAGTGTTTATCTTTATTTCCAAGAGACACCACTATATATATATATATATATATATATATATATATATATATATATATATATATATATATATATATATATATATATATATATATATATATATATATATATATATATATATACACATATATGTATTAGGGGTGTTGAAAAAAATCGATTCGGCAATATATCGCGATACTACCGCTCGCAATTCTCGAATCGATTCAATAGGCAGCCGAATCGATTTTTAAACATAAATTTTTGATGGAAAAATATTCAACAAAACGTCTTACTTAGGGTTAGGATTCACACCTTAAGCATGGAAGAATGTTATATTAATGGAACATTAAGCCTTAATATTTTATTTCAAAACACACTTGTTTACAACTGCAGTGCCTACCCAAGTTGTTGCCACTTAACTGCCACCAGCCCAACCCCCATCTTTTTTTTCTTTTAAACAGTTTTTAATGAAATCGTTTTTAAAATTGTACAGTGTCCTTGAGTGTCCAGAAAGGCGCCTATAAATATAATGCATTATTATAATTAATAGTTCCCTGTATGGCAATAATTCTAGTTGTTTTTTTTCCCCCTAAACATATTTTCAATCAAGTTATCTTGGATTCTGCAACACCAATTGATAAACGTGTTTTAAAAAATAACATTTATTTATCAGATTATCCGAATCGAACGTCTGTGCATCAGCCATCACTTTGACTTTTTTGTGTGCTTACCTGGCATTTCCTCGTTTAGAGTTTCCCCGAATAAACTTGGTCCATTGGATTTGAAGTACATCCAAAAGAGACCCGAAGAGCCGTTGAGATGACTTTCGGGACGTAACCATTGTTATCGATTAAAAAAAATACTACTAAATAAATTCAACTGTATCGAGTTTCTCTCGAAGGAATTTGGGCAACGCTCCCGGCGCCAACCGGTGGATTTTACAACTCCAGAATGGTACCGCCCATCATGACTGTGACGTAGTCCTGTCCTGGCCAATCACTGCGCGAGGCTGGTTTATTTTTTTTTTTAATACATATATTTTGGTTTGAATGCAAATGAATCACGAGATGACAAATAATGACGCAACAGTTTCATGATCAATAGACGTCATAATCATCTGATTCATTAAACTCCTGTACACTTTTACTATTGTTGTTTTAATCAATCAATAATCGTTAAACATTAAGTTTGACTATATAGCTAATAACTCATATTAAAAAGTAAATGGACTGCACTTTTATAACACTTTATCTACACCTAAGCATCAGACCCACAGCCAATTCATGTATTTATATTTTATTTTGTTTAAAAAAAAAAAGAAGCTAAAACTTCTGGGGTTACTTCAAGTCAAGTATTATAAACCACTCTCTATGTTAAAGGTGATGTTCTCACAAGAATGTAGGACTGTGTACAAAATATTCTGAAAATACATATTTTGGGGTTCACGTTAAAAAAATAAATTAAGAAAAGCAAGTCTTAATAATAGGAAGTTGATGTTGCTGGGGAAAAAAAGTGTAGGATTAAAAACGACACATTTTGGGGTTTTAAAAAAAGAAAAGTTTTAATAATAATGTAACCCAATTGTGAAATGGGTGTTCTCACAAGAATTGAGTTAGATTTAGTATGAAAAGGTTGATGGAATTTAAGGGGTGATGGTGGGGGTCAAGGGGAGGCGGCCTTACATATTTGGAGGACTCATACGAAAAAGCTTTATTTTCATTATTTTGGGCTTAATTGAGAAAAAATTCTGAAGTTGATATTTTGTCAAGAATTTTGTCAAGAAGTTTTTGTTTAATATGTTATGTACTTAGTGGGAAAAAAAATTGATTTAAAAAGATTTTTTTTAAATGTGTGTATGAACAGCTGACCAAGAGTGAGGAAATGCATGACGGAAGTTGAGCGTGTGCCGCGTGATAAAAGTGGACTTTGCTTCCATTGGGCTCATCTCCACTCAAATATTTATGCTGAGGCATAATAAAGAAAAAAATACCACATGACCAAATAGCTTTATTCAAAAAACAAAACCGCATTCAAATGTTAAGCTCCCCAAAAGTGATTTCTATTACTTTTCTAAATGTAATCTTTGATTACTATTTCCAATAAAGAATTTAATGTTTAATACCTGTCACTGCCTTCGGGGAACTTGCTTTCAAATTGTGTAACAACGATGAGTCAGCTTCATTTCCGCGAAATTGACAATTGACAAAATGGACAAGCGTGCCGAGTTCACTGCTCGTCAGGCGAAAAGATGAGTTTGCTCATGGCGCTGATGTACCGGAGGCCGTCCGGCTGCGTGACCTTCAGCTCGGTCAGAGGGGGCACCGCTCCGCTGGTGAAGTACCTGAAGGCCGGCCTGGACGACTGCATGGCATCCAAAAATACCTGAGGGAGAAAAGCGTCTTAGTCACTGTTACGTCAGGAGACGTTTGCGGCTCACGAGTCATCTTTTCACATGTCAAGACTCGTACGCCATCGAAACGAGAGCCAACAAATAGAAAGTCTACCTTGACAATGACTATTTAAATAGTCATTGTTGATCAATTAAAACTGTCAGGTTCAGTGAAACTCTAAAATTTAGAGTCTATGACATATCATGTCTGTAACGTCTCATGTATGTGACTTTAGAGTCTAAACTTAAGCATAGGTGTCAAACTCAAGCCATCGAGAGCCTCAGCCTTGCATGTTTTCGGGCTTTTCCTCCTCTAACACACCTGAATGAAATCGTCAGCTCATCAGCAAGCTCAGTAGAAGTCTAATAATGATGCTGATTATTAAATCAGAAGTGTTGGAGGAGGGAAACCTGGAGAACAGTGGTTGTCAAATGAACCACTGTTGAAGGCACTGCAGGGGGTACATGATATATTAAAATATATTTCAAAAGTATATATAAATATTTCAGAAAAATATAAGTTCATAAAAGTACTTTTATATTCAGTTGGGTGTTCAATTTCAATTTCATCAGAATGGTTTGACCCAACTTTTCATATGCCATTCAGTTAATTATGTCTTTTTGAGAACAGAGCATGTTACGAATTAGGACAAGTGGGAACTATTTTAAAATGCCGATTAAAACATAAAACATGTCTTGTGTCAACTTTGTCTTTACAAATCTCATAAATTTTGAGACAATTTGAGCATGGATTGGTTATGTCACCAAACTACTGAATGAATACACCCAACTTTTCTCATTAATCCAAGTATGTCATCTGCATAACAAGCCTTCACCTTTACAATGTCTTCAGTGTCCTGTGCTGTGTTCTGGAAGACATAACTGCAATGCTGCAGATATCGTTCATACAGCCCCAGCGTGTGTTCGTCCACATGTTGAAGGGACGGGTCGCCAAGCTCCGCCTTCTTCAGGTTGACCAGGAAGTTGGTGTTGACCGGGCCACACTCGATCAGGCTCACACTAAAGTGTAGATATAAATTAATTAGCTTCCAGGTCATGACAACAATCCAATTCATGTGGACACTGACTAGATGTTGAAATGTTGCAAGAGAACAGCCAAGCTCTCGCACGCTCCTTCGATTGCGAACTTGCTGGCGCAGTAGACCTCATTAAAGGGAAGACCTGTGAAACATAATGAAGACTGATGGTATCCAATTTCACTTTTCCATGAATGATGTGAATGATGACAATCTGCAATTTAAGCCCTGCTAAATTTATAGCTTCCTACATATGCCAGAAGATGGCAGCAGAGCACAATGACAATCAAAAGGGATACTGAAAATAAAATGATAATCGTAGCCTCTTCAGACCCGCATTTTTTTAGCTGGGCTTTTTTTTTTTTTTTTTTTTATTTTTTTATATATAGCTGATTTGGATTCTTTTCCCACATAAAAACAACATGGGAAATGTTTTTGTTTGTTTGTTTGGGGGGGGGGGGGGGGGGGGTTATCTCGTGTTTTTAGTTGTTAAGGGTGTACGCCAGGTTAGCTTGTGATTTGTGATTGATTGTGATTGGTTAGTGATTGGTTGGTCCTAAACACATCAAAAGACTGACATCGTAGAATATCATGTCAAGAATATGAAAAGACTCGCTTGCACAGATCTCCCAACAAGATGTCAAGCGCACTTGCTTCGACTTCTTCATTTGTCATTTCTACTTGAATTTGACTGTAAAATTGACATGTAAAGCAAAAAAAGAAGTAACCATGGTCCATTTAAAGCTACTGTGAATGCAGAAATTTGAATTTCGAATTGCGATTGCCACCTGTGGCTGAAAAAGTAAATTGCATTTTCTCTTCTTCACATAAACAATGCACACATTTTGATACATCCGCAGACAGAGGGTGGGAAATACAAACCCAAATCCTGTCTGAAAACTTTTGGACAGAGGCTTGCAGGAGTTCCCATTATTAACAGCTAAGGTGTTAAGATCCAACCATGAACCAGAAGTGTTTACATCATCCAAATTATGCATTTTATTGGTTAGACGCGAATATGTCATGTCCACTGCAACCATCTATGGGTCTGAAGGGGATAATGAAGCTCTTCAACTCACTTCAACATAGTTCCTTGGCCCAAGAAACTACAGTTACAGAACTAATCTAAAATGTGGAGTTCCCGATCATCATGTTCTCACCATGAAGGCCTCCGACGCTGCCCGTGACCAGGATACGACCGTCACGCTGAGCCTTCATCCCAGGCAGGAAAGCCTTGATGGTCTGGATGGTGCCCAGAAGGTTGACTTCCAGAATCTGCTTCATGGAGTCCAGAGAGTGAGCCTCCAGTGGACCCATCAAACCCACACCGGCGTTACAGACTGTAAACAAACAATTAGGCGAGTTGCTTGTTGAAAAATACACACTCAGGAAACCCGGAGTGAACCTAATTAAGAATTATGACTGTGTACAAATTGTCACTGCCACAGTGGTGTAAAAATAAGTTGATAGTGGTGAAAGCAGTAGTAGAGTTTAACGTCAATGACGAAAAAAAAAAATACTTCCACTGTAGCCAAAGCACCAAAAACGCACCTAGAATGTCCACTCGCTTCTCCGCAACCTTGTCCCTGGCATCCAGGATGGACTGGCGGTCCGTCACGTCCATCTGAAGAACGTCCAGCGTGTCCTTGTGCAGACCTTTGACGGTCTCCAGAAGACGCTCCTTCTTGGCCAGGTTCCTCATGGTGGCGTACACTTGAAAACACAGGCAAAGAAGCTTTGTTTGGATGACCGGACCCTCGCAAGGTTCTATCCATCAAATGCCAGTACTGCAAGAGGTGGGACACACCTTGAACTGTAGTTGTCAGTCAATCGCAGGGCACATAAACAAACAATTATTCACATTCATACCGAGACAATTTAGAGACATCAATGAACTTAACAGACAAATTTTTGGGGAGCATGTCGGTAACAGGAAAAACAAAAAAACAAAACACAAGCACAAAACTCCACACAGGAAGACCTAAACTAAACTTCAGAACTCAAAGGAAGACATGCCACCATTAGCAGCCACTACTTTAGGTTCCTTAAAGAAAAATTGCCATCACCTTTGAATGTTTGTTCCGGGTCCGAAGCCAAACGGACGGCCAGGCTGAGGCCGATACCGGATGAGCAGCCGGTGATCAACACCACCTTCTTGTCCATGCTGCCAAAGTTATGAGACGACTGAAGGTTGTCTTTCCCCATCTCTCATCTCACAAGGCCACTTTCCTCAAACAACTTCCCACTATCAGCCACCTGCTGTCCTCCCGTTACTTTCCCATGTCCTTGTTTCCAGTGTGTTTTTCATGTGAAGTATGGGAAGTGCGGCACTTTATTTTGTTATTGTAAAGCACGCGAAAAAGGATGAACTGGTGATAGCCGTGCTGGTGTCTTTACGACCAGAAGGGGGCAGCAGGACATTATGAAACATTCCGTTTCCCAGAGAGCTCGGGTGAATTGTTACTTACGCACTTGTTTTTTTTAAACATTATTGATCATTGTTTCAATCATATCCAAAGCCATGTTAAATAATTTGGGCTTTTTGTTGCTCTCATTAATTGTCTTCAGATTTTCATGGATGGGCTAGCTGCAGCCTATTCCTACTGATTCAGGGGGAGAGAATGGTGGACTACGTCCTAGACTGGTCGCCAGACAGAAAACTATTTACTCTCACATTCAAACCACAACTGAGTGGGAACTGTTTTCGAATTCTTGAAAGTAAACAAAGACTACTTGTGTTAGATATCAAAGCAGCTGCATAGGGATGAGAGGTTAGCACGTGATCTGTCCTCCAGTTCTGAGGTTCTGGATTCATGTCTCACTTTAATATTCTCCTTGTGCTTGTGTGGGGTTTCATTCCGAAAACATGCATGTGAGGTTCATTTAAGCCTTGAAATTGTCTATAGAGTTGTAGATTAGAGCATGGAAATGTTTTTGTTCCCTGCAATTATAGCAACCAGCCAAGGGTATTGACCAAATTACATAAACCAACAATAAAAAGTATATCTAATTTTATGTGTGAGTTATACAAAGTGTATTTGTTTAAGACACAGGAGAATAACATTGATAACATTTTCACAAAAAATTGTAAATAAAATTCTTGGGGCAATACAGTTTAAAAAAAAAAAAACTCAAATGTGCCTTTATGAAGATTATTTTGTAAATACAAGGGAATTGCACAGCACTTTTGTCATAGACTATAATGTACTGTCTTTGTCTACGACAAAAGTGCCTTACAGGTACAAACACATACAAGATGCAGTAATTGTTTTATGTTGTAATATGTAACTCATGTCTCACATGCCTGTCTGACAGGAGGCGTTAACCAGTTGAAGAAAGAAAAACAATTGGCATACCATTCATAGCTGTTCAGTTTCACTAAATGGCTTAATTAATTTGTCAAGTAATTACGAAGACGTGATGATACTAACTGTAATTGACTTGTTTACCTGATTTTTTTTTAGCACTCAATACCAAAAATGGCACATCATGTGTTTAGTCTTGAGACGTCCTTCTTCATGTGGCTTTGGAAGGTCACATGAGTGTTTTTGACGCTTTCGGCCTTTTTGCGAGCTTATTTGTCAAAAGACAACAAAAACAGAAAGAAAAAAAAACATTTGGTGAAAAACGTTCACTTTTAAACTCCATATACCGGCAGTAGAGCCTGAATCAAATAATAATGAAACACTTGCCTGGAGTTAAGTTTCTTACTCCACTTAGTCAATTAAATCCCGACGGCCTAGTAAGGGCCAAATGGAGGTCTGGAAATACTCTATTATAAACACCTTCTGGAGAAGTGTTAAACCTCAGCTCCAGGGAATGTCATTCAGGAACTAAATGTTGTTTGTTTTGTTTTGTTTTTTATATGAAAAGGTGTCGAGTTTGTTAGGAATGTAAGGCATCAGGTTGGGGTTAAAACAGAAGCATGCAGACTATCGAGAGAGTGAATAATGAGCACTGACATCTCCCCAGTGTCGGGCCATGTCCAACGCTTCTGGATGACTGCAGGTCACATTGGAGAAAAGTGCTATTTAAAGGCGGACACAATGTGAGGTTTGTAGTACTGCGGAGGCGCTTCCTGAGGAAAGACTAGACAGGATGTTCCATGTCAGAATGATATGAGCACGTCAAACTGATGAAGATGTGTTGAGTCTGCTGTAGATTAGGGATGTCACGATCAGGGCAATATCGTGATATCGTGATATTAAAACTACCACAATATCGTCGTCGTCATGTTCACAATATTTAAAAGGAACACATCTGTTAAAAAAGTCAGGTTGATTTCCATTTGTGCAGTTCTAGCACCCTCTAGTGGCTATTTTATTAGTGCAATTTAATTTTCATTAGGGATGTTTTGGCCTTCTATGTTTAAAATTAGGCTAATTGTGAGATGAAGGGGAGCCTAATTTGCTTGTGAAGCGATCAATGTGTGCTTGCATTACCAAGTAAGTGCCTCAATATTGTTATGAGAGATTGTAGGTGGTTTATATGCATTGCTGTTATGCACAAAGCACAATATTGTGCTTTTTTTTTTAAGTATGAGCTCTCTTTTTTTTTTTTTTTTTACAATATTGTGATCTTTTTTAAATATCGCCAAGGCCCCCACAATATCGTTATAATTATCGTATTGTGACCTTCATATAGTGATAATATCGTATCGTGATGTTTGGATATCGTTACATCCCTACTGTAGATGGCGTTATCTGGATGGGGGGAAGGTGGGGCAGTAAATATGAGACATGTTCTTTAATCAAACTTTCAAGTATCTTGACACAAGTAATGATGCATCACAAAAAAAAAAAAAAACATTCACATATACCTATCTGCTCACCATGCATACCACCACCCGCTTAAATTTGGATTTGTTGGTTTGGCCACATGTGCCCTGCCATTGGTTGGTGAGGACAAGTGCTATCGTAAATGGAAGGATGGATGAACATGTTCAAAGAAATGAATGATAACAAGCGGGAAGACAAATGGAGCTGACTGGTTGATGATACTAGAGGCCTTTGTATATGACTCAATTTATGGGCCGTGTAATTTATGTTGTATGTAGGTTTGACCCTGGAACGAAAAATCAGCTTTTCTCATTAAGATTTATTGTGAGGGGGCAGAGTATATGACCTCTAGATTACAATCTGCTCAGTTGGTGTATTTTCTCCCTACATGTGGACAGAAATTCTGCAAAAGCATGTAGTCTATCCACATTTTTAACAATCTCACTCAATCTTTTTATGGGTACCTCTCCAGAGATTCTTCTTTTTCACCATTTTGAGCTGAGATGTTGGTAAAAATAGAAAATGTCCACAGTACTGCAAAAGGCATTAACAGATTTGCTCCTGTGAGGATCGTTTCGTATCCCTGCCTCACACACAACAATAAAGAAAATCGACTGAGGAGTCAAAGGTTCAACGGCAGGAGCACTTTGGGCTTTGCTGCTTCCTGCTAAAATCATCACTTGGTGAAACAGGAGAAGCCTTGAGGAAAGCATGAATGGACCTGAACAACTGTGAATGTTCATGGTCAGCATCTTTTTTGGCTTCAAATCTAGAAAATCGGATTTCCTGAAACTGTTTCAGTCCCTAAATCTTGCTCCCCCCCCCCAACCACACGGAGAAACCTCGCTCATGAATTGAGTTGGGATCACAAATGTCCTGTTTTGTACATTTTCGAATGATATATCTGTGTCGACTTGCGATTGGCTGGCAACCAGTCCAGCGTGTCTCCCGCCTACTGCCCAGAGCCAGCTGAGATAGGCTCCAGCAACCCCGTGACCCTTGTGAGGAATAAGTGGTCAAGAAAATGGATGGATGGATGGATGGATGGATGGATGGATGGATGGATGGATGGATGGATGGATGGATGGATGGATGTGTCTGTGTCGACACTGGAGGTAAAACTTTAATCTCGACGTCCACTGGAACTCTCGGGCCGTTTCTTTGACCTGCTGCATTCAGCATTCCACAGAACCAATTTGTGTATAAATCCTACAACTGCAGGAAATAGCGAAGTAGATGGACAACATGGGAAACACTCTTTTGTCCATTTCATAAATACTCAAAGACCTTTTGGGGTGGACTTCCTGTTCCTGTTCCGGTAACCGGCCTTTGTGGTCCTAACGCTCATTTAGATTAGAAGACAGCAGGTATTTTCCCAAAACAAACCAATAAAGGAAGGAACCAACATTGTTAGCATCTAATCCAACAGGCATCTGTTCTGTGCTGACCCTGTGATTGGCCAGCCTGACACTTCAAATTCAAACTCCCAATGGAACAACAAACTGGTTTGTGGTTGCTTTACTTCTTGGACTTCAGCTCATGGTTCCTTCTGTTGAGGAAGTTGAAGAGTTTGTTTAAACGGGACTAACTTATAAGACTTTGTGGTTGCAGACTCATCACATACGGCTGACCGGGTCTGTGGTCTGGTTTGTTTGGGGGAGAGAACCCCAGTTTTAGACCAAATAGGATTGCGTGTCAACACGTGAAGCCACTGGCACAAGGCAGACAATCATGTGCCTCATGAGGTGAAGTGAGGTGTGCAGTGGTGGCTCAGCCTGTGACTCAGCCGCAATGGCATTTAACCACATAACAAGAAGAGAAGCCAGCTTGTTTTTTAGCTGGAAAGATATTATTGCACTAATCTGCCTTAGTTGTCCTTTTCTACCTCCAAGTCCCCCAACACCCCCCAAGATCGTGCTTCACCCTGTACATTCTTGTCATCTTGCAGACGTTGAATCAGCACCACTCCACCCATCTCCCGGCCGTTGCCAGGATACCGTCTGTTTACAGCCAGCGGAACTCATGCCGAAGTATGCAGACACAATATGTGCCTGTAAACAATTGGCGGCATTTATCGTTCACGTGCACACATTTGCATATCTATTCCTAGATAAGCAAAGTCTCATCCTAAATGTGTACCCAAAAACTCACAAAGTAGGTCAACGCAGTTTAGAACTGCGCTTATCTAAATGCAAAAACCATAACGGACATAAAATGATTGCATATTACGAACAAGGTGACCAATTAGATTGACTCTATTGGGGCTTATATTTTAATTCTGAGTCACTATGGGACCTGTCTATACATCTGTTTTGATTGTTGCTATGAGGCAACACAGTGGTTAGTCTGAATCAAGTTCATTTATAAACAATAGGGATGTAACGATATCCAAACATCACGATACGATATTATCACGATATGAAGGTCACGATATGATAATTTTCCCGATATTGTGGGGGCGTTGGAGATATTTAAAAAAGATCACAATATTGTAAAAAAAAAAAAAAAAAAAAAAAAAAAAAAAGAGTACAAACTTAAAAAAAGCACAATATTGTGCTTTTGTGCATAACAGCAATGCAAATAAACCACCTACAATCTCTAATAAAAATATTAAGGCACTTACTTTGTAATGCAAGCACACATTGATCGCTTCACAAGCAAATTAGGTTCCCCTTCATCTGACAATTAGCATATATTTTAAACGTAGAAGGCCAAAACATCCCAAATGAAAATTTAATTGCATTAATAAACTAGCCACTAGACTAGAGGGTGCTAGAACTGCACAACTGGAAATCAACCTGACTTTTTTAACAGATGTGCTCCTTTTAAATATTGTGAACATGACGACAATATTGTGGGAGTTTTAATATCACGATATCACGATATTGCCCTTATTGTGACATCCCTAATAAACAGTACGTAGTCCATAATCGCATGAGTCTCAAATAGCTTCTCAAGTCCACAGTTTACAAAAGCATTGACATTTCTTGGTTATTATTTACCCCATCCTGGCAAGGAGAGAGGAGTGGGAGTGAAGCGGCAATAAAACAGGCCAAAATACAGATGTCAAGACGTTGCATTTTAGCCAGTCTTGCTTTTTTAGTTGATTCAGAACATTCTGCTGTTGAGATCAAATTTGCTACAAACAAAAACAATTATAAAGTTTTGCATCATTAAAACGCAACAAACAGTATTATATTATGAGGAGAAATATTTGTATAATATCTAGGGACAGCTATTAAAAATGTTTGATTTTCAACAACAGGATCTATTTTTTCACTTGAACGTAATCATTTGTTATGCAAGCTGTTCACAAAATTCCATATAAAAGCACCTTATTTAATTAGCGACTGGGAGGGGAGGACTCTCGACAATACTGTGAACGGAATCTACTTCCTCCATGCCGCCGCTCCACATTCATTCCTGAGCTTTCAGTTCACACGAGCTGAGAACGCGATGACCTAGCGGCTCTTGTTCTTCTCCAACACCACGGATGCATTTAGATCATATTCCGATAAAGTCTTTTGTCAGCCGCTCTGGGCCGCTAGCCCGGAGAGTCCCACGCTCTCACGGTCGACGGCTAATCCTTGCCATTACCACAACTACATAGTTGTCTTGCACTCCGCCCAAACAGAAATGTTACCTGTCTTCATTGCTGGCATAGTCCCAGTGGTTGTCATTGTTTGTGTTTGCTCTGCATCAGCAGCGCTGTTGTTGGGACATCAACTGGAAAGCTCTGAAATAGGCCAGCCAACTTTCACGTTCTATTTATTACCTTCACTATTACTTTGTTTCAATCATAACAAAATTAATCTTAAAAATGTTAAATAAACTTATAGACAGGTGAGACACTGACGAAGGAAGAACCCATTCAATTTGTCAGATGAATGAGAGTGAGTGTGAACAAGACCACTCGGACATAGGCAGCAGTGTATCACTAAAGGTGTACAGTTTGATTCTGATTAATTTGAGTCTGAATAATATTGTGTGTGTGGGTGTGTGGGTGTGTGTGTGTGTGTGTGTGTGTAATATATATAACTCACTTAACAACTACAAAATTAACTTCAAATCTACATTTTCCCATTGTTCGGCTTTTCTCACATTTTAGGGTCAATTAAGAGCCAAACGAACAATTAATCACTCACATATAGAACCAACAAATCTGTTATTCATTCAATTAAATTCTCTCAAATTCTATGACCTTGTTGAATTTAAAACAGCTCAAATTATGTACAAAGTATATAAAAAAACAACTTTTCCACAGTATTCAGAAGTTATTCAAAATCAAAGAGGGCTGTTGCTATGGGTTACGGGGTACAAGTGACTTTAAAAAAACAATGATTAGAACAAACATAAAGCAAATGTGTGTTTCTGTTAAATTGGTTAATTTGTGGAATAGTTGTGAAATTGATTTTTAAAAATGTGAATCAATTACTGTATTTAAAAAGAGGTTTAAAAAGATAATGATAGAAAAATATGTAAATCAGATGTAAATGTAAATACATTTGTGTGCGTATGTATGTTTATATGTGTATGTACTTATTATGTGTGTGTGTGTATGGGCATGTGCATGTGCGTGTGTCCACATATGTTCAATACGTAATGTTTGGGAATTTATTGTTTATGTAGGGCTTTACTTTCACTCTCTCTTCTTTGTGTATATGTAATGGATAAGGACTTATAACTCATACTGAAGATGGAGAGACAAAAGATTCTTGAATGCACCTTTAAGATAAACATGTTTTGTTTATTTCCTATTGTTTAACTTTTATGGTAGTAAGTACTACAAAATAAAAATCCTAAATTTATGAAGACAAAAAAAATTCTAAGTAACACACGGTGGGAAGCAAAAAACACAATCACAACTACAAGCATGACATAAGGAGAATGTGGTTTGTGTCCACAACAATGAACCAACACAGTGAAAGAAAGCGGCAAACTAAATACAAAAAAATGACAAGCCACACCTGGATAAGACGAGCAGCTGGAGGGAGCTAATTGGTATACACGAGGAACAAGGCTGACGAGAGCAGGTGGAAATAAACACCAATGAGCAAGACACATAAGAAAGAAGTCATCACATGAAAGAAATGACTTAATTGAAAACAATGCAAAAGTCCACAAACAGAAGCTAACAGCTCAAAACTGCTGTTGGATTCCAGTAGACGAATATAAACGTCCACAGCAGTGAATGAGTTAATTTAACGGTCTTTTAAACCCATATGGATGTGTTTTAAGTCAGTCTGCTACCCAACACAACATTAATGAGAAAAACCCCACTACCATTGAGAAGAAGCTAATAAACACGTCTATTTTTATCTGCTCACAAATAAATCCCATGCTAACATCTTGTTTCCATTTGCGTTAAGAGTAGCCAAATAAACAAATGTACGTAAATTGTAATTTACGTCCATTGCTGTCACTTTACAGATAAACAATGTCAACAAGTAGTTGCAAGCCTCCGTATCGCACAGTAGTTTGATTATGTAAGTTGCCTCATTTATACAAGCATCACCCACCCCGCCAAGTACAAGATGCATTCAAAACATTCCCAAGAACCATCTGGCTCTTATCACATCTTCACATCACTTCCTCATAAAAGGCTCACCAGTGCTCGCCAGACCTCACATACGTGCTTATCACGCACGACTCCCTATTCTGTCACGTCCATGCGTGGCTTTTTATTTGTATTTTATTGCCTGAGAGACGGATGACACGTTATGCCACCTTTGTCCTCTTTCGGGCCAAACATGCCATGCCGCCGTCTTCAAGAGTTATTGGAAGCTGAGCTGACAGATTTGCGTGGGTCCGAGGAGGTCGCAGTGACCTTTCTCAGACATCCCCTGTGGGAGAAGGCAAAAAAAAAAAAAAAAAAAATCCCTTTTGGGATTATAAATCCAGGGAGCAAACGCTCTAAGAAATCTCACTGAAATGTTATCTGGAGCATCCTGTCAATTAATCACGCCTGCTGAGAATTACATAAGAGCTTCTCAGCATATAATTTAAGTTTATGTGATCGATGGCATTATTAATAAGAGTGGTGTATCGGGCCATGATTTATGCTGGTAGGTGATTTATGACGGGTTCACCGAATGTGAAAGCTATTCTGAAGGGTGGCGTGCATGTGGCAAATTCTTCGTAGCGGAGGATGTCATCAGTAATATGGTAGTCTGTTATATAACAAGCATCACGCCATAGATATTTCCATTCTAAACTGATACAGTATGTGTTTTATGCAAGGACTTTTGGAAAATGTCAATTCAGGCCAGACGGAAGATGGAACGATAGTAAACTCCATTTCACAAAATCAATCCACAAGTGAAATCCCTCTCTTCTTAATTACACCATTGGTGGTATTGCCCTTATTATTTTCTAATACCTTTACCAGGCAAATAATCGCCACAAATATCACTGGATTCTATATAATGTAAATGTTCGTTCAGCTGAATGAAAGAACGTAGCGGACAAAAACATTTTTTACTTCAGGATGAGGGAGAATGTGATCTGACCTGAACATCTCCATAGTTCTCACACTTGTAGAATAAAATGGCAGCATTTTCCAAATATTTTTGTAGTGCAAGTCTTCCCAGACAAGACCTCCGACCTCTCTTACTCTCGCCTCAAGTTTAGCAGGAAAGCAGCAATGGATTCCATCGGGCCGGGCCTTTTTGCGTCAGCAGCGAATATTCTTGAAGATCCATCGCATGGGTGCCAAATTCTTGGCCTGAGCTTCGCCGTCGTGACGCTCACGAGACTTAACAGTCAAACAGCTGTGGCCGCAGACGCTCTCGTTTCCGGTGAGAGCAACGCTCGCTGAGCAGAGCCTTGGCCAACTGAGAGGCGAAGATCCACACAAAAGACACTCTTGTCTGCAAAAAGATGCTCGGACATGAATGAAGAAGCAATGAAGTCTGTACATTCTTTTCTTAACATGACGAGCGTAGCTTCAGGTCTTTGGACTTAGACGTTGAAATGGAATGGAGAGCAGGTCTTGATCACTCTCAATCTGAATCCCTGCCAGATTGTTTCATGTTCTCATTCAAGCAGCAACATGGAGGTCCAGAGTCCCCATTTATCATTTAGAGCATCTTTAATTTGATTTTACATGTCCTCGCCAAATTCCGCAGGGTGAATTTAGCTAAAACCCGCTGAAAAGAATGGAACACGTTGGCAAGGTTTAATTGGCGCTTTTCGGACAATTGCTTGTTACGTAACTTGACTGATTGCAGTGCTAAGTGACTTAAGACTGCGGCGGAAGACTCTTGCTATAAGGAAGGCGTGAATCTCTGGCTTTTCTGACATGAGTTATAAGTTGTAGCTGTACTAAGATACCCATTCTTTTTGCTAGGCTGTCTGACTTTTCTTGGTGGAAAAGAGGGAGGGCTGATGCCGTTGATCTGCTTTGTGGATTGACTGTGAAGGTCAAATGGTTGACTCCAGAAGAACAATTATAACATATCCCTATGTCTCATAAATAAGAACTTCTGTCTGGACTCCTGACACACCAGCCACGCGTAACCTGAGAATTTGTGCGCAACCACAAAAGAACCATGACTTATGGAAATCTGACGCTGCCTGTAAATGATGCAACATGGAGCTTTCCTGACAATTGACCTTACCGTGGCACGCCCCTGCCCGCCCACATTATGCGACAAGCAGCTCCCTCTGACATTGTTCGGGCAAGATGAGCGAAACAGCTTGCGCTCTAATGGCAAAGTTGTCAGATCTTCCTTTGGATTTCTGGGTCAGGTATTTCAGGACACGATGTTTCTCTTCGCAGCATGCAAAGGGGCTTTAAAGTTTTTAGTGAAGGGTATTTTCACTCCCTCACCATGCAATTTTGCCCCCAAACAAAAGGAAATATGCTTCGCTGTCTGCTGCTACAGAAGTCAAAATTGTCGGCAAAACTGAAGTTTTTAGACATTGTTCCCATCAAGCAGAGTAAGAATGAATTTATATTGCCTCATATTTTCAATGTTCTATTGGCATTTATAGTAAATAGTAAATCAACAAACTCGTGGACGGTTAGCTACCCGGAGTATCGTTAGCCTTTGGCTAAAAAACAACAATGGAGAACATTACCTTAGTGCAGACGTAGCGGTTTATGGTCATTTTAGAGGGATTCAACTGGTCGTGTGTACAAAGTTTGTTCTGTGGCATTTATAGTAAATAGTAAGTCAAAAAATGCGTTGATGGTTAGCTTCCCGGAACTATCATTAGCCTTTGGCTAAAAACAGCAATGAAGAACATTACCGTAGTGCAGACGTAGTACTTTCTGGTAATTTTGGAAGGACTCGGCTGGCTGTGTGTCGTCTTCCACAAAGTTTGATCCAGCACAGACATTTTTCGTAGTTGTTTGAGGGTTTAGGGAAGGGAATAATCCGGACAGTATTTCTCTTGTTTCTCTCTTACACAAGCCGTAACTACAGCGTTTAACCATTTTATTAATTTTATTTCTGGGCTTTGGATAACCCCGCAATGCACTAGGTCAATTGTGAATGTGGTTCAAATCCATTTGAAAAATATTGTACAATTCAAATACGAAAATACCTTACGTTGCGGATCTGTAGATGTATCTTCATTAGGGTCATGGGTGTGGTCAGCTGACTAGGTGAGAGGTGGGCTACACCCTGAAGTAGTCATTTGCTACTCATAGGGTACATAATGACACAGTCGGAATATTTGGAGTATTCAATTAATTTTGATTATTGACTTATAAATCAATCAGCTTAAATATTGGGGAAAACAGCTAAATTAATGCAACAAATATTATAAGACTCTTAATAATGTAACTACACCGCTTTTTATCAAAGTGCTTCTAATCATTTCGATATTTTTATATTAGCAGGGGCTATCGTTTTTTTTTTTTTACACTTGTATGACAGTTAAGAACGCTAAATCTATCTTGGTTGGTGATATCATATCCATCCATCCATCCATCCATTTTCTTGACCGCTTATTCCTCACAAGGGTCGCGGGGGGTGCTGGCGCCTATCTCAGCTGGCTCTGGGCAGTAGGCAGGGGACACCCTGGACTGGTTGCCAACCAATCGCAGGGCACACAGAGACAAACAACCATCCACACGCACACGCACACATAGGGACAATTTGGAGCGCCCAATTAACCTGCCATGCATGTCTTTGGAATGTGGGAGGAGACCGGAGTACCTGGAGAAGACCCACGTGGGCACGGGGAGAACATGCAAACTCCACCCAGGAAGGTCCGAGCCTGGACTCGAACCAGAGACCTCAAAACTGGGAAGCCGACGTGCTAACCACTCGACTACCGTGCCGCCCTATAAGCTTACAGCACCTGGTATTCCCAGGCGGTCTCCCATCCAAGTACTAACCAGGCCCGACCCTGCTTAGTTTCCGAGATCGGACGAGTTCGGGCGTTCTCAAGGTAGTATGGCCATAAGCCGTGATATCATATATACACTCAATAAAAATATAAACACAGCACTTTTGTTTTTTGCTTCCAGTGTTTTATAATATGAACTCAAATATCTAATACTTCTTCCACATACACAATATCATCATTTCTCTCAAATATTTTTCACAAACTAGTGTAAATCTGTGATAGTGAGCGCTTCTCCTTTGCCGGGATATTCCATCCCACCTCACAGGTGTGCCTTAGAATGCCCACAATAAAAGGCTACTCTGAAAGGTCCATTTTTGTTTTATTGGGGGGCGGATCTGGGGAAAACCAGTCAGTATTGACGCCATTTTTCTGAATCTAAAGCCCCCTCCCTCCCGCCAAAAATGCACCTGTCAGAGTGGTCTTTTATTGTGGGCAGTCTAAGGCACACCTGTGCAGTAATCATGGTGTCTAATCAGCATCTTGAAATGTCACACCTATGATGCTCACTATTACAGATTTAGACACTTTGTGAACAATATTTGCGCGAAATGGTGATATCGTGTACATGTCAGAAGTTTTAGATGGTTGGGTTCATCTCGTGAAAAATGGGAGCAAAAACAAAAGTTGTTTTGTCGAGTATAAATACACAAACATCTGTTTAAGATAACAACTATTGACAACTTTCTATTGACTGGAGTGTAACAGTTGCAGCAAGAAAAGAAGGATTTGCACCACTGCTTGAACTATGACCTGCCTCCACCCCCTCCCCCCTGGCTTGAGTCCACACGTGGGGGCACAAAAGGCCAAAGAGCGGCGGCACAAGCTGTCCCCTCCATTTACTGATTGTCATCCTGCGCTTATGCACAACAGAACCGCTAATCTGTCTTGTTGACGCGTTCACATTTGAGATGGATCTTGCTCCGTAACTACTGCTGATTCCAGTCATTATTACCAGTTGATGTTGACTCTTTAATTGTCTTAACCTAAAAGTTATTTATCCTCAGCAATCCTTTTCAATCCGAATCAGCCAGCCCAAGCTGACCTATGACCCCTGCCATGTGACATATGGACCCTTGCACCTGCTGTTCCCCCGAAGCCAGTGAGGTGCGCGGCCCAATAGCTCGAAGCATGACGGATGCGGTCACCTGCAGCCGAATTGTTTCATCTCTTCAAGTATGCTCATCCACATGTCTACATAGTGTACATTTACACTGTAGTGACACTTTTAGCCAGAGGTGTTGATTTTTCCTCACCTCGTGGATGGATGCGTGGGAATATCTAGTACACCGTCAAAGCTCGCGTGGAATGCCTCTATCCTGATGTGTCTGTTAGGATGTGTACATATCCAAGTGACTTGCCTTCTCCATGGAGAACTAACACGTGAGGATGGGTTAGCATAGCAGCGCTTGAATTTTCCAAGGGATCCAATAGCCAGTTTTCCATATTTATGTTGACATCTCACGTCATCACGAGGCTCATTTTGCAGCCGCTTTTCATAGGGATTTAGTAGGATTTTGTACAAAACATTAGCCACTATTATTTTTGCACATTTTTTTCAAGGGGCCTTTCACCCAAGTCAGTGCCATTTTGCTTGTTGTAACTTCGTTAAACTGTGTCTTTTTTCAACCATAAATCGAATAATACAAATATTGAATAACTCAAAATGTCATCTCTGGCAACTTTACTTATTTATTTCGACTAAAATTCCTCATTTGAGTAACAGGACTGAAAATGACAGGAGTGAGTTTTTGACAAAGAATTAGCATGACATTTCGCCACATGATGGCATTTATGTTAATAGTATGTTGACGCTAAGAACTTTAAAGGGGTCGGATAAACAAAAAGTATCAACAATATAAGGTAGATAACAAGATTTTAATCCTATACTTGGAGTAAAAATATTAAAACATGCAACTTCCTCTGGACTATGTGACTTGTGGATTATTCTATTTTATTTCGTTTTTATTTTTCATTTTTCCCCTCAGTGGGGTTCATGTGTTTGGGTAACGGAACTAAATAAAACATAGGGGCACAAATAAATTGTGAATTTAAACGTAATAGTTTCTAATACATTTTAAAATTTATATTTATTAAATATGCAAGACACAATGCTTAATAAAAAATATTCTAGTTTACGTTGTGTTTTTTCATGGTATTACCTTAATTGTTGTTTTATTTTCTGGGGTAAGGGGGGGTTGATCCAACTCAGTGGTATGGCCCCTGTACCTCAACTTTAAATGAACCGGACCACACAAGGCTCGTGTGAAAATGTCGTTTTAAGGTCCTTCCAACAAGTGCCTCCTCTATTGCAACCATATTGGAAAAAGAGCGTGTCATTTTGTAAAACAAACCAGGCGCTGGTTTTGGCTTTGCTCAAGTGCTTCCACTGAACCTTTAATGATCACTTGGATTTAAAAAAATATTCAAGTGTGAGGTTTCATGGCATTAACCTCTCAGCATATTTTGCCGGTATTATATGCGGTGGCTTATTTCTTCCATTTCATTGGTATTTCTTCAACTACTGGGAGGGGGAAATTGTGCGTCATACAATCACTGTCGTCCATGTTCTGTAGAATCCCATTAGATGCTGAAATGACACGTTTACGAATCCTAATTTAGGGCTTGACAAGCGAATGAAACTGTGTTTGATAGCCTCTTCATCCTCGTCTTAAGTTTGTTTATGTTTCCTTCTCTGTGTCCTTCAGGCCCAAACACTCCCACCTCCCCTCCGCCGCCAGCTCAATAAATGTTTTCCATTTCTCTCCTGAGTCAGACATTCCAAATGGATCTGTTTCCCCATTTCCTGTTGCTTTCTTTCTGTCTTTCTTCTCCTCCGCCACTGTGACTTCTTCTGTCCTCGCGGGCGCTTGCTCGCGCATGTTCAATTTGCAGAATATTTGGAAAATGGATGGATGAGTAAACTCCCCCCTCTGTGGTTTTACCTGCTCATACGTGCTTATCCCGTCAAAGTCTATCTCGCACGATCGAATCAGACACAATTGAGACACCACTGTTGTTGTTTTGCCAGGCTATTCCGCTCGGACGAGCTCTTGACGGACAGCCGCGGGTGTAGCGGCGCTCCCTCACCCGATCAGTTCTCCATCTGCTCTGGGACGACGTCTCGTCTCTTGTTGAATTCCAAAGGTTATTGTTCACGCCACCCGATACTGTACCATGCAAAC
Source organism: Festucalex cinctus (assembly GCF_051991245.1). Lineage (NCBI taxonomy): Eukaryota > Metazoa > Chordata > Actinopteri > Syngnathiformes > Syngnathidae > Festucalex > Festucalex cinctus. The sequence goes on from NC_135411.1 coordinate 27,455,000, forward strand.
ATGTGGAGCGAGGGATTAGGAGTGACAGTTGTTCGGCTTGCGACTCAATTTCTCGTCTGTGAAATGTGTTTTCCCGATTAAAAGGAATTGAAATGCCATTTTGCCTTGCCTTGTTTTCAGGACAAGGCTCTCTGTGGGGGAGTAAGGGTCACTTTCAGCGGAAAATGTGTTCATGTTTCTATATGGCTAACCCTGAGCGGTAGTTAGCGTATTTAAATAAATGAAAAATCCTTAAACTGCAGTATTGCTGGCTTTAGCATCTATTGCTTTGTCCTGACATGCAAAAGTGAGTGTGCAAGGTGCCTGCCATGCATTCCTGTGGTCTTGATGCGGCAAAACGTCTGCACCTGCAAGTCGCCCACTTGTGCGTACTCGAATCATGCACTTCCTTTAACGGCAAAATATGACATGCACACACAACTTCTAATGAGGTCAAAGCTGAAAAAGACTGCAATGCCAACATTTTCTATCATGCTTGTCCTCATTGGGGGTCACTGGTGAGCTTGGAGGCTTTCTCTCTCTTGGACTGGTTGCCATGAAGCGGAGGGACACAACTATTCACAGTCACATTCACAGCTATCATATGTGACCTGCTTTGTCAAAAGGGTCCACATGTCACATCTAAAGATATGGACGATATTAGACAGTCGGACATTTTTTGTCCATTTTGAGATTTCTCCACAAATAGCCTCCTTTAGGTTTCTTTTCCAAGCAGCACAAAAGTCCAAATTGTAATAGAAGTGTATGAAAATAAGCACTTATTAGACAGCATGCATCATAACTAGTGGCCTAGCAGCTAGCTCACGCCGCATCTTGCGATGAGTTGTAAGCCGAATGTGATTTTCAAAGTTGAGGCTGATTTCATCTCTTGAGAGGTCAAACTTACAAAACATTTAAAGTATTCAAATCTCGGACGATGGCCTTGATTTTAACAAATCCTGAAAATTTCAGGTTCATATTGTTTTCCTAAGGTACTGGTCGCTATGGACATTTGAAAGATATGAGTACCAAAAATACAAGGGATTTCAAACTTCCAACATTAAAACTGCTGTAACTTTGTCCATTTTTGAGCTACATCCATGTATTATATATCATTTTAAAGGTGCAGAATTAAAATATATCAATATCTCAATTTTGATGTTTTTATGAGGACCCTTTTGCACATATCATGACCTCATCATATTCAAAAATGCAGTGCGCATTTGCACCTACATTTCGATTGTAAACAGATGCCATGGAGATAGTGACAACCAAATGTTTGAAGATACAACTGTTGTCTAATTCATGTTACGAACTGATGATTAAAAAAAAAAAAAAAAAAAACACAGCAGCAACAACGCTTGTAAAACTGTAAGGAATAATTACAATTTCGATCCAGATTTTCTCCCAAAATAATAACGACAAAACCATTTAGCTAGAAAAATGAAATAGACACATTCTATTTTTATTAAAATGATGTTGCAGGCCAGATCTGGCCCCCAGACCAAAACACACGTACAATGCCCGAGTACATCAGTACCCCTATAGCCAAACACTCAGAGCTAGTACACTAAAACTCTGAATATACATTCTAGAGGCAAACATCACTTTTTACTAAGCCAACTTGAAATCTGTTTTTTAAGGCCACATGTTGCGCTCCTGTTAGGGGGTCTCCAGATCACAAAAAAATCTTGTGATCTGCAGCTGACCAGATGTCTTATTTTTACCCCCCAGGTGGTTTGATTCCACACTCTGCCAAAAGGCTTTAAGAACTTAACTTTTAATACCATTCAGGCGTCATCAGTGCACGTCAAACGACTTCTAAATACTGGTAACACCGCTGATCACCACCCTGATCCTGATCCGGCCACCGAGTTGTTGTTGTTGTTGTTGTTGTCCACAGTTGAGTCAATATGGCATCATAGGGGCGGGGGAAGGAGAACATCAGGAGTGTTCAAGACACACACAAAAAAAGAAGAGAGGGCAATGATGATAAGATGTTGAATCGGTAAGACTGACAAATGAACAATTCAGAGATCTCTCTAGAAAAAAAAAAGAAAAAAAAGGGAGTCTTCAAGTTGTGGGTGGCGTGTTTCAGCCACCTAAATCAACCCGGACTGGACTGTTGCGTTTTATGAGGTGCGAGAACTTCGCAGCCCCTTTCAGATGACTTTGCATTGAGATGACACCAGTGTGTGACCTCACTCGCGCATTAAATCAGCTCGTTAAATAGCGACACGCACACTTGCTTTCAAATAGAGTCGCGAAACTATCAGCACAATCGCTAATTGTTGGGAATCAGACAAGGATAACTTTTAAGGACAGCAATATAAGTCCAGAATTTGTTCCACAATTTCAACAAATTCAAAGTAGCTCTTCTTTAATGCAAATACATACGACCAAAGCACAACTTCCTATAAACATTAGTGCTGCATTTAGATTCCTGACCAAAGTCTCCACATATCACATACTGTTTTTGGCAACAAGTGATATTTACAATGAAGTTTTATTTGAGCTCCATCCAAGTGCCGTCGCCAATTACGGGCCTGACAAGCACATCGCATCATTTCTCTTTTCAGAACTGGTATCGCTTTGACAAAGTTGTTGTCTGATGATGAAACATCTACAGTACATCCCCTTTTTTATCTAGTCTGTCTTGTACTTCGCCTAACCCTTTGTAATGTTTTCTGTGTTTACATTGACGCCATTAACTTGTAAAGTGGCCCTTATTTGTATGTAAATGGAACAACTGCCTACATACTAGCAAGGAATGTCTGGATTTAGATCAGATTACAACTACATTTAATGCTGCATTTGAGGATGATCGGAAGTCGGACTTTTCCGAGTTCAAACCAGGAAGCGTGTACAGAACTTGAACTCGGAAATTCCACTTGCGAAGTCGGGGGAGAAAAGTAGACGTCACTCCGAATTGTAAAACACAATTTAATCGAGTATAAAACTACATAGCGTTCTTCATTCATAAATATTCATGTAACACAACGTACATGACAATATGCCACTATCTCCCTGCATGAAATTATGCAACGCTTATGAAATAAGATTAAAACAATAAATGGAATTGCGAGAAGGCGAGTTTGCTAGAGGTCAAAATGAGTTTTCGGACCAAAATAAAAAACAAGTTATCAATATCTGCCATGTTGGTTGTTTACTTTCACCTCAAACACTTTCAGGTTGGAACTGGAATAAAACAACTCGGATAAATCCGACTTCCGACCATCCTCAAGTGCAGCATAAGCTTATCATTTGCAGTCACTTCCTGGTATTAATTCACTATACAGTGTTCAGTATTCCGCAGTTTTCTCATGGTGACATCTTCTTAAATGAGAAAATTTTCCTGAACAAAAAGGACAGGAGAAAGTAAATACACTCAGTGAGAAGCCTGTTTGACTCTCCTTTACATCACCTCTTCCAAAGTGCCTCACAAGGATGCGTCACTCATTTGCCACCTTTGGGCCTTCCTCCTTTGTGCCCTATCCTCTGTGTGTTATGTGTTTCTTGGAATTGAGTCACAGAAACTAAAAAGGACAAAACAAAACAAAAATGCCACTTACAAAGACAACAGACCTAAAGGCAAAGTCTTGAATGGGACAAATATTGAACAGTCCCGTCCCGTGTCACTTAATGTATTTTGACACATGTTGGTTACCTCTACCAGTGCACTTCACGTGAAGTTCAATGTTTCAATGGCCTAGCTGCTTTCAAAGGAAATGACAAAAGGTGTGAAGGGTAGTAAAATGGGAATGCATTTTCTTGCACAATTATCAAGTGAACGAAAAGACAATTTGCACATAATAGCTCTAAATTGATCAATCAAAATTGATCTTAACTTTCGCTGGGTTCTCTTATGAAACGCACAGGGACATAAATCCCAAGCCTTGGGTAAGAAAAAAAAAAAAAGTGAGAGAGAGAGAGAGAGAGAAAGAAATGTGTCTGAAACAGTTACTCAATGCACCCCTTGTGTTTCCACATCAAATAATGTACCTGCTGTTAAAATCCCTATTGTGTATGATTCAATCATGTCCACATGTTGTATTCCTTCTCGAGATGAGGGCCAAACGAGACCCAGGACTGTTTTTGCTCTAGCACGTCAGAAAGGTCACAACTCAACTTCTCACATTTATGTAAGCTGAACGTCGAGCTGGCGGGCTAATTCACTGGCATGTGTTTTGGTTTGCTCTCCTGGGCCGGGTCGTACTTGCTCGCTCTCCCGCCTCTACTGCACTTTGACCCCTGGTTTAATGAGAGAGATGGCGGCGACAGAAGCACCAAGGTCATCCTCTGCAGAGGACTTCAGGTAACGTTTAAGGAGGCGCGAGAGGTTACACAACCTAGAACATTAATGACTCAGGGGGGGACTCGTGGAATGTCTGCCGTCAATGGTGCTCTTTGACATCACTGCCTGTTGGCAAAAACACAATTTGTTTTGCTATGGTAAAAATGGACAATTGTGCGCTGTGTGCCGTGGAGCATGTGACGTACCACTAGAAAATGTGCAACGCCGTGAGCCATGACACCAGCACACACAATTTAGAATTGTAATAGGTAGACAGTGAGCCATCTTGACAACTGACATAGAATTCTTTGTTTTCTTTCTTCTCTTTTTTAGATAGGTTTGTTGGTTTAGTTTTATACAGGATAGATAGATAGATAGATAGATAGATAGATAGATAGATAGATAGATAGATAGATAGATAGATAGATAGATAGATAGATAGATAGATAGATAGATAGATAGATAGATAGATAGATAGATAGATAGATAGATAGATAGATAGATAGATAGATAGAAAGATGTATTCATCCCGTTTAAAAGAGCGCTAACTTGACGAAAAGTTCACATTCCACAAAAAACATTCAAAAGCAGCAGTAATACAACAACAACACAGAAAACATAAATATTTATCTTTAAATTATATGTAACCGAATAGCAAATATGTTTCTTCAAAATTTTGAGATTCACATGATGCTAACATGAGAATGACTGCTGAAATGCTAGCATACTTACATAGTATTAACAGAGAGAGAAAATAGAGCATTTTCGAAATAGTACAATATACTGTATATGCTAAATTCAGGAAAGGAACTCTATTAGCATGATGAGTTTAATAAAAACACAAGATAATGCAATTTGTATTGTTGGTTTCTTACATTTTAGTATGATAATGAAGTAAATCACTAAACATGACACATTAGCTTAATTCAAGAATGTAACATATTTAATATAATTTAGTAAGTTTAGCAAAAAGGATAGATACTGACTATAATTTTCTGTGTGTGTTTCTTTGTATCACTCATGTATCCATTTGTGGTAGCATGTAATGAAATACAAATAACTTGCTATTGTGCATACGTTAACGTTGATTTTTCGGCTATCCACACATAACTCATGAATGTATCTTTTGTCATTTTACTTTTATTCTGTACATTTGAAAACAGATATCTGTACTTTATACTTCTAACTTTATCAAAATCTAGTTTGGCTTGAGATGACCTATGACCCCACCCTCTCTGGCCATCTTGTGCCAAACATCATTTAGTGTCATTAGACGTCTTAGAAAACCTAATTTAACCTTGAGTAACCTCGACCTTCCTACGTCGAATATTGTTCAAAACAAATCGGGCCCTTGCCTTTACACGCCCCGGACCGCTTAGACAGCAGCTATTTACCAGCGAACTGTTAGTTGACAGTTACAGCCAGTCTGTCGGGATCGTCATCACTTTCCACGCTGACTCGTCCTGGGCAACGCCTCGGGATGCTCAGAATTCCTCGGGCAGGTACTCTCCCACACATGTTCGCTCGTTAAGTCTCACCTGCACCCCCGCAGTGCAGCCAAGCCAAGCCCAGTTGGCTGAAAACACAGCGATGACGATGAAAGCATCCAGCGTGCCTCACACGCTTGGCAAGAGCACATGAATTGTGAACACGCTGTCTTTGTGGCAAGGGCTAACCTATGGAAGTTCTTATGAAGGTCACATTGCTTTAACCTCAGTTCAAATGTTCATGCAAAGTTCAAAGTTGATGTCTGCTTGCTGTCGCTTGACTCTAAATTATCCATGATAGGCATTACTGTGAGAGTGACTGGTTGTGGATACGTGCCCTGTGGTTGTCTGGTGACTAGTCCAGGGTGTACCATGTCTCTTTCCCAGCTGGGATAGGTTCCAACTGATCCTAATGAGATCAGGGGCGACAGAAAATGTATAAATGGAAATGATCATATATACCAGATTTTGTATTTCCATGTGTTGTAATCTATATTTATCAATATTATATATTAATTTTTAAATAATAGCGGTATAACTGAAAATAAAAGTTAAATTTGGGGATAATGCACTGAGCCTAAAAAAACAAGTCATTTTCAAATGAGTCTTTACTCTGGCATGTGAACAGCTTTACTTAATAATACACTAATGATAAATATTTTGCTTATTAACATTACAGCCAAGATTATCGCTGGTGTTCAAGTGTACAAAGTGTATAGTATAGTACAGCGTACTACTATGGTGTAGTGCACTGTAATGTACTGTACTTTAAAGTCATCTGAAAAATGCGGAATGTGCTTTTACCTGCAATTTTGTGTAACCTGACTGTCCCCCCAGCTGGCCAACCGGCACAAAACCTGGCCCCGCCCTTTTCCGTTTTTACATGAGAGCTGATTGGCTTGCGCCCGGTGACGTTTCCCAGGCGGGCGGGCCAGAGCGGTAGCAGTTTATTAACCGGAACGAGGAGAGGAAGTCAGAGCAAATTAAACAGCAGTCAGTTACTCATCTTCCTCCTGTTGTGTCATCGGGATTATTTTTGCCTCCTGTCCGATGCTGTGACATATTTTATTACCATGCTCAGTTCTACCTGACACCCCATCACTTTTGTTGTGTCCCTAGACAGTTGATTTAAACTTTGTTTAACGATGCTAAACGCTGCGAAGATTGACAACAAGAGCGCAATGGTGGCAAATATCCACACCAGGATAAGATCGGATCCCTTCGCGGCCAATTACGAGCTGGCAGGCAAAGAACTGGGCCGGTAAGTGCTGTTTTTGGCTTCCTTGTTTGTTTGTATCTAGTGAGCCGTAAGCCTCCAATGGAACGCGTCCCACGGCGCTTTGGAAACTAAAGTGATTGTGTTAATCGTATTAGTTCGTTTGCGTCAGGCACGTGTGAGTGAGAAGCGTGTGGATTGCCAGTTTGGCAAAAAGACTGTTTTGGAATTATTGTGCAGAAAGGATCCTTCATGAACTCTTGTGCAAAAAGATCAATTTGGAATTCCTGAAAGAGGAAAAAAAAATAATTCTAAGATATGTGGGAATTTCCACATTTGGCACTAGTAAAAATTGTGTTATCTCAAAGCAAACAAATATGGGACATTGTACGTTGATATTATTTTGGAAGCCATTTGTGCAGCATTGATATGTTGAAGTCAATCCATCTTTCCTCTCTTGGCGAGAGGCGGACTGGCCACCACAAAATTGAGGGGCACATAAAGACAAACAAGCATTCACACTTAGATATCTAAGGACAATTTGGGTTTGGGGTCATGTTTATGTTTTTGAAACGTGGGAGAAAGCATACCATGCAACCATAGGGAGAAAATTCCAGTTACACACACTCCAAAAGATCTGAGCTGAAAATTGAACACAGAACTGAGAAGCAGACAGGCTGGCTGTGTTGAAGTCATTCTTTTGGTATAAAGTTTTTACAAGGGGACACTTCTATACACTAACATTATACTCCCTTCTTCCATTTGTGGGTACTTGGCACTCAGTTTGAATAGACTTGGTCACCCTGCTAATTTGACACTACAATCATGATTCTGGTTCTAGATTGCACTCGCTGACTCATACCATGATGAGGTGTTTAATATTTTTGCCCCACTTACGCATGGAGCCAAATAAAAGCATAAGCAAATAAGCAAAGGCTAAATCAAGCAATAAGGGGACATCCATGCAGCTAGACATGCTGGGATAACCCGGGACAGCAGCCAGGCAGGACCTGTGTGTCTGTGTTGTGTTGGGGGGCTTGTAAAGTTTTTGACAGAGCAGCAGGAGCGTCCCCCCATCTCTTTTGTCACTGCGACATCAGCTTAAAATCGGCCCTTGTAAATCGCATTAAGTGCATAGAGTGTGTACTGTATATATAACTTTGCATTCCTGCAGATTTGATCTCTAGTTTGTACACATAGAAGTGGGATGTTGAGCATATTAGAGCATGTTTGCGGCCGGATATGAAACACTACTCCATCAGCTCCTTTATCATTGTCATGAAGAGAACATTGTGGGAGCCTCTGTGCAGGAACAGGAACACGGGCATGCGTACATGCACGTTTTTGTCATTTGTCATGGCGCAAAAGTCGCAGGAAGTCCATTTCACAAGAATAATGACGAATGGTGATGTGGTCACTTTGCCATTGTGTTGGTCAATTGTTGCTAGGTCTCTTAAGTGTGAGGAGGTGTGAGGGCTTGATTGGATTAATGTGTAAATCCTCGTTTCATCGTAGGGCTGAATGATATTGGGAAAAGATCTAATTATGATTTTTATGGCAGATATTGCAATTTCCTTCTAATCAAGCTTCACTGCAATTTTCACTCAGTACATTAACATTACAAACATGACAAAAACAATTACATCATCCCATAATTACTTTTATGTTGAGCTGCTAGTCGTTAGCTGCTGATGAGCCGTCGACTTCCACCATTGCCAATAGCAATTTGGATATTTCTCTCTATGACGTTTCACTCCGCTTTCTCCGATGTCAACCTCGCCATGAGCCTCCCCTGCCTGTAGGACGTTTTTACAGCTTTACTGCCATCTTGCTGCTCTTTGTTATCAAGCCAGCTGGCCATTGACTATAGCTAGCTACTCCTGTGCTAGCATCTTGGAGCAAAAAAAAAAAAAAAATATATATATATATATATATATATATATATATATATATATATATATTAGGGGTGTTAAAAAAATCGATTCAGCGATATATCGCGATACTACATCGCGCGATTCTCGAATCGATTCAATAAGAATCGATTTTTTTTATTTTTTATTTTTTATTTTTTTTTTTATTTTTTTTTTAGGATTCACACCTTGAGCATGGAAGAATGTTATATGAACGGCACATTAAGCCTTAATATTTTTATTTTAATGCTGTTCAAATGTGAAACAGATTGCAAACTGTTTGTGTACAGTGGCTCACGGTTATAAGCCTCAAGTTTTAGATAAATATATTCATACAAATCTTACAGTGTACATGTACAAATTTACTGATAGTATTTTTCTAAATTTGAATGGAAAAAAATCGCAACAATCGACTTATAAATTCGTATCGGGATTAATCGGTATCGAATCGTGGCCATTCGTATCGGGATTAATCGGTATCGAATCGAATCGTGACCTGTGAATCGTGATACGAATCGAATCGTCAGGTACTAGGCAATTCACACCCCTAATATATATATATATATATATATATATATATATATATATATATATATATATATATATATATATATATATATATATATATATATATATATAGACTATAGCTAGCTACTGCTGTGCTAGCATCTTTGAGCAAAAAAAAAAAAAAAATATATATATATATATATATATATATATATATATATATATATATATATATATATATTTTTTTTTTTTTTTTTTTTGCTCAAAGATGCTAGCACAGGAGTAGCTAGCTATAGTATATATATATATATATATATATATATATATATATATATATATATATATATATATAGACTATAGCTAGCTACTGCTGTGCTAGCATCTTTGAGCAAAAAAAAAAATATATATATATATATATATATATATATATATACTATAGCTAGCTACTCCTGTGCTAGCATCTTTGAGCAAAAAAAAAAAAATAAATATATATATATATATATATATATATATACGCAGCTAGGTGTTTTTCAGCGAATAATTTATGTTCGACAGAAGAACTGGCATGAGCTTGCAGGTGATTCATGACTCATCAGGGGTTTACTGTAGCATTTTTGGTGAAGTGCTGTCACACGCATAACCCCCCCAACCCGGCCCCACCGCCCCCCCAACATGAATGTGTTTTGGTCTAACAGCCCCTTTGGACGCTAGCCATGTTTGGTAACCTTTGACTCCTCTTTGAAAAGACCCCCACTCTGCGCCCTCTGCGGCCATTGATCACTTCTTTTCATCATGCATGTAGTTCCCCAGCCCACATGGTGCTCCTTCTCCATGGGGCTAATTAACTTGAGAAAAGTCTCTGACGGAGGTTTTGCCTTTTTACATTCTTTACACAATGACCCAGAGGCTCTGGACAATGAACAAGGAGGCTGGATTTGGTTCGACAGTGTGGGAATGTTCAGGGGAAAATGAGCAGCACTACGCTGACTGGAGCCTTTCAGGTACATTGTGGTCGCTTTCAAAACATGATGGCTGCAGCTAAACGTCGAGCCAATGACCCCCTCCCCAACTCAGCCCTTGCCTCCGGCCTTATCAGGTGGGTGGTCCCGCGGTCTGTGCTACCAACTGGTTAGCTTTTTGTACGACTGTCACGGCCTCTCGTGGAGGCGTCAACATGCGTCCATTTGTCCATGTTGCTGTCAGCTGTGTTTAAAAAGAAGAAGGAAGGGAGGAGGGGGGTTCATTATCTGCTGAGGAGAGCATCGTAACCTTTGACTAATGAACATGTGAACCCCCAGGACTTTTAGGCAGTCTCATTTATTATCCGTAAGTGGGTCCTCTGTTTCTGACGGGACTGATAAACAAGTATTGTCGTGTAATATTTCTGTTTATTATAACTAGCAGTTTATTTCCAATTTAAATTCAAATTCAGATTACTTTGCTGCCATTGATGCAGGACCGTGTAAACTAAGGAGCCCCTGTTCTCATTTCATTGCTGTTTGTTAGTTTTGCAGCGTTGCCATTTAAAAAGCATGTCAGCATTTTATGTACATGTGAGGCGCTGGTCTACAATGAAAACGTTAACAACAACAACAACAAGAGTAAATTATCCCCAGTACTAGAATAAAGTGTAATTGCACATCCACTACAGTAGATGGCAGTGGTGCTTTTATTAGTAGAGAGTGTAGAGTATTAGCTTCTCTGTATAAGTGTACCATATTTTCCGCACTATGAGGCGCACCGCATTATAAGGCCCACCTTCAATGAATTACATATTTTACAAATTTTTCCATATATAAGGCGCTACAGTAGAGGCTGGGGTTACGTTATGCATCCATTAGATGGTGCTGCGCTAAAGGGAATGTCAACAAAACAGTCAGATAGGTCAGTCAAACTTTATTAATAGATTACAAACCAGCTTTCTGACAACTCCAAAATGAATAAACAGCTGTTTTATTATTTTCTCTGAGGTAAAGTATTAGCGTTAGCTAGGGATCCAAGATGGCGAGATCTTCTGCACATGGATTGTGCAGGGTCACCGATAGCGTCTTGACAGCGAGACCTCCATCCATCCATCCATTTTCTTGACCGCTTATTCCTCACAAGGGTCGCGGGGGCTGCTGGCGCCTATCTCAGCTGGCTCTGGGCAGTAGGCGGGGGACACCCTGGACTGGTTGCCAACCAATCGCAGGACAGCGAGACCTGTTGCGGCTCAATACTGGTCCATATATAAGGCGCACTGGATTATAAGGCGCATGGTCAGCTTTTGAAAAAATTGAAGGCTTTTAGGTGCGCCTTATAGTACGGAAAATACTGTACTTAAAACAATTCTTGACAAACTATACTATATATATAGTTGGGGGGGGGGGGGGGCTTTAATGTTATATTGGCTTGACTTGTCGCAGTGTTGTGAATCCTCAGCTGCCTGTGCTTCCACTGGTCAGATCTTCCAAGCAAGGGGGAAAAAAAAAAAAGAGGCCTGCTGAGTGTCTAATGGCATTTCCTGTGCACATATTTGAGCTCAATAGCGGCATCTGTGCTGTCCAATGAAATCACTTGGGCTTTTTTTTTTTTCTGTGTGTGTGGCACGTTCGCCCTATTCAATGCATCCTGTCTGTATTTATTTATTTATTTTTAAATGGTTGTCATTTAAAATGCACAGTAAATGGCTGTGTGTGTGTGTCCAGGGGAAAGTTTGCGGTGGTGAAGAAGTGCACGGAGAAGGCCACAGGCAAGCCGTACGCCGCCAAGTTCCTGCGCAAGCGGCGGAAGGGCCAGGACTGCCGCGTGGACATCCTCAACGAGATCGCCGTGCTGGAGCTGGCCAAGTGCAACCCGTACGTGGTGGCCCTGCACGAGGTCTACGAGACGGCCACCGAGATTGTCCTGGTGCTGGAATGGTAAGACCGGCGTCCAAAAAATGAAAAGCTCGTAGTGTGAATGGGCCCTCACGTGGGCTGTGAGCTTGAGCCGAGCTGAAATTGGGTTAGAAAGGATTTGCTTGTCATTTACAAAGCCTGAAGAATCCAAGGAATGATTACTGCATCGACGGCTTAAAGCCACATTTGACTTACATGCAAAAATTGGAGATACAGCAGCTAAATGATGGCAGGGAACTCGCCTCAATTCACAACAAGCAGCAGTTTGACAGACTGCACGATTTGGCAAAGAAGTGAAATCCGTTCATCTGCTTCAAAATGTAGCGCTTAGACCATCATCAACATGTGGTTCCAGTAAGTTTAAGTGTGAGAGGAATTACTCTGTAAAATACCTTTCAACGCTCACAGGAAATTGAAACATACTCGTAAACAACCTCGTGGTTTGAAATGTTATAGTCTCGTTGCGGCTTTGCTGCTATGCTACGCCGACTGTTCTAACTAAGTGCAAAAGCGGGAAGTAGCACCGCAGGTCACCCTACAGCACCATATTAAGTCAAGTTTGCATTTGGTGACACAGAGTCGCACAATGTAGTCTCACTTTTTGTTTTTTTTCCATTTCCTGTACGAGGCAGTAAGCAAAGCTGCTAAAAGTAGCGCGCCGGCCGCCAAACACGCACGCACACACGCTCTCACACATATTTCTCATAGCCGCAGCCACATCCGCAGCCTTGCCTGTGATATAGACGCTAGTTTCTCAGCGCTTCACGTGCAGCTGCAGCCAGTAGCCTACCACAGAACCCGCCTTTGCTTACTGCAAAATGACTAGTCTGGGCAAAGTCGGCATGAAAAGTCAGATCTGAACTTTAAAAAGATTAGTTATAGACGACTGGCCTGATTCACGTCCAACCGCAAAGACAAAACTGGAAAGAGTGCCGTTGCTGATGTCACTTTGTGAGGGGGAAAGCAAGCTCCCATTTTTGAAGGGTAAGGGTCAGTCTCAACTGTTCTAGTTGCACCTTTCCTGTCTAAACTTTAGTCCAGTAATCTGTTTTCAACTTGTTCCATCCACCGTCACTCTCATCGGGAGCAAAAATCTCTCTTGACGCACCCTATCATCACCATAGGATAATCAATCTGGCTGAACTTTAAGATGTCAGATAATTTGGCCTTTAGCGGTTTTTGAAATGCTTCAATTGAATGATCAATAGTGTCATAGGGGCTTGTGAAGTTATGTAAGTGACCAACTTACCCAAGTATTTTGCCCATTTTCTTTTGAAAAACATTTCACAACATTTCCCGTTTTAAACCTTGGTGTGTTAACTGCCGCATGACATAATCCCCAAAAGAAAAAAGCAGCCACAACTAAATTAATTCAAGCTTAAGCCGTTTTAGGTTTTCCCTGGCTCAGACACAACTCAAACGTTATCTTTTAATTTCCTGTTTTCATTTATTTACATTACGTTTTTTTTATTTTATTTTTTTAAATATGCTTTTCCAACCTCACATTGTCTAAACTGGCCTGCAGCTCTGATGACTTCACCGGTCTTTTTTTTTTTTTTTTTTTTTTTTTTAAATTGGACAGCAACCTGGAGGTCCAAAAACTTATTGGACCGGACAAGACAACTCCTGAAGACTCACTCAACAGAAGGTTAACTCGCTATAACCCCGAGACATTTCCCCCCCCCCATCATGTTTAATAGCCACTTACTTGGAGATTTAAGACTGATCTGACCTCATCCATTCATCCATGTGGTCGACTGCGGGCTTTATTCTGGCTGCTTGCTGTAGAGGAGGAACATCTGAAGTCGTGAGAGCGTTTGTTCTCGAGGAAGGCTCATGGACCAAAAAAAAATGTTCTCTATAAATATAAAGACTTTTAACATCTTAAAAGATTTTATTTTTTTTTTATTTGAAAGACCACACACGAGGCAGTGAAAATTCACATTTAACAAATTCCACACCACAGGATAATCTATCGGGATGCTCATATTTGATCCGATTAAGTGTGAACGCAGACCTAAGATCCATGAAGCGAAACATTCCAAGACAAAAGGTCAAGCTCTCTTTTGTTTTGTGGACAGATGAAAGTACGCCTGATATGTACAATTCCGCTGATGCTATCGGTGGGTTTGGTGGGGGCGGGTGTGGGGGATTTCAAAGATGCGGATCACAACAAGAAGGATCAGATCCTCAAAATCCAGCAAAACATCGGCGCTGTTTTCACAGCTGAGGCCGGTGGAGGGCGCAGCGTCCGGGAGGCCGACACGGTTACGTAACCCCTCGCGACGTTTCCTCCGGACAATAAAAAGCATGTGTAACTGTCGAAATCCTCCACACATGCTTCCAGTTTTTTTGGGTTTGAACGTTGTCAACCTTGATCTACCACAACTTCGCTTTGCACATGTGTAGCGGGCAGGATGAGTTACCCGCAAAAATGTGTCGTTATTTGAAGTGTAATCGCTGGGAAGAGCATGGCGGAGGTTTTTACAGTTCCTTGTTACCAACCTCAACCTTTTAACATCTTTTCTACAAATGTCATCACGAAGGCTAGTTTAATGTTTATCAAGTGATATATATGTATCCAATATGCTTTTCTCAATACGTATCAAATATTTATACATATTTGGAACAGGCCTGACTCCAATATGAAGATGCAGTTCAGAACAGTCTTTTGCCACAGTACAAACTCCACCCATATAACTGCCAACGCACCCCAGTGTATATTTTCTTATCTGAATGTGCTGCCAACTCACCCGTCACAATTAGCCAGTGGGAAATGAAATGGCCACCATTAGCTCAGATATAGACTTGTCAAGCCAAAGTACACAGCGACATGGGCTTATGCAACGCTGAAATAACGTGGGATCGAGTTTCGGTTTGTTGTCCTCAATTACATCGAAAGGACAGGACGGGATGACTTTTGACCCCTTGCAGGAAAGCAAACCAAAAGGAAGTACTAAGTGTTTGTTCAATTTAACAGACAATTTGCAACAAAGCCCTGATTTTGCATGCAAGTCGCAAGCTGTTGTTGTCCATCACAAAGCAATATTAATATAGTATATTGACAAAATAAATTGTACATCTCCAAACTGATTTGTTTTTTAAGTGGCAAAACTAACAAACGGAAATGAAAATGTAATGAAAACAGTCCTCTGTTAACAATGAAGTTCATACGTTATAGGAAAACATCATAGTCAGTCTATCGCGAAACTGCGCTAATGAAAACTAGTTTATTGTGTATCGGTCACAACCCGGAAACCATGTATGTCAGAACCGGCGTAAGACCGAAGACCTCCTGTAGTGCAAAGTCTTCTCCCTGCTCAGTTTTTCCCTCCCTGTTCTTGTGTTCAGTGCCGGCGGCGGCGAGATCTTTGACCAGTGCGTCGCCGACAACGACGACGCCTTCACGGAGAAAGACGTGATCCGGTTGGCCCGGCAGATTCTAATGGGGGTGGCCTTCCTGCATAGGAACAATGTGGTGCATCTGGATCTGAAGGTAAGAGGCCCTAATATGGAACATTACGTGACTATATGGGGCAGACTATTCCCTGGAGATGATGGAAGTATGTAGCGTTATGTAACCCCTGCACGCAGCCTAGTTCCCATGGGGGGGACCGTCTAATAACAGTAGATGAGGTAACAAGGCTATTAGTTGTTTTTAGTTTTTTTTTTTTTGGAAGGGTCATTGTCCTTGAAGTATCGGGTTTCTCTGCCAGAAAACATGTCATCTTGATAAAACTAATCCCTCGTGGGTCATGATCGCGGTGTCAGGCAATTTTGTTCCCAAGCAAATCTGGCGTTAGTCCAAGCCATTGTACACTGCAACTATTTAGCCGGCAAGTCATCGGATGCGACGTCTGACCCATTCTCCCTGATTGGCTTAGCTTAGATCTGAGGCTCAGTCAGATGTCGACTGACGGCGTGGGCTTCCAAATCCTCCAGGGTGCTTTTTCATCTCAAACCAAGCGCCAAATCTCATAACGCTACCGACTTTGGCACTTATGTAACTTCGGTCCTTCCAATCCTGCAGCCGCAGAACATCTTGCTGACCAGCGCCAGGCCCCTGGGCGACATCCGGATTGTGGACTTTGGCCTGTCCAGACGCGTAGACAGTATCAGCGAGGTCCGCGAGATTCTGGGTACTCCGGAGTATGTTGGTGAGTCCAGAAATTACCCTATACAGGAATACGACACATATTTTAGGTTAAACCACCCAAGGAAATATTTTTATTTGAAAATTCATACACAGTGGGGATTATTGTATGTCATTTGTAGCCTATTCACTAGGGGTGTTAAAAAAATTCGATTCGGCAATATATCGTGATACTACATCGCACGATTCTCGAATCGATTCAATAAAAAAAAATAGAATTTTTTTTTTTTTTTTTTTTTTTTTTTTTTTTTTTTTTTTTTTTTTAGCTCAAAATTGTTCATTCGGTAGTCTTACCGATTCAACGTCAGGTGTGTGATTGGCAGTCAGGACTTCTGTCTTGACTCATCCTACTTTGCCTTGTCCTGTCATGTCTTAGGGGCGTTATTCTAGGATCTGAAGTTTATGGGTGCTGACAGTTTTTATGCTAGAGCATAGGGGTGTTAAAAAAAAATCGATTCGGCGATATATCGCGATACTACATCGCGCGATTCTCGAATCGATTCAATAAAAAAAAATCGATTTTTTTTTTTTAAATTTTTTATTTTATTTATTTTTTTTTTTTTAAAGCTCAGAATTGTTCATTCGGTAGTCTTACCGATTCAACGTCTTATCATCATTGCTTTTTTTTTTTTTTTTTTTTTTGTGTGTGAATCGATTTTTAAACTTCCATTTTTAATGGAAAAATATTCAACAAAACGTCTGACTTCGGGTTAGGATTCACACCTTGAGCATGGAAGAATGTTATATGAACGGAACATTAAGCCTTAATATTTTATTTTAATGCTGTTCAAACATGAAACAGATTACAACCTCTATAAGACTGAAATTTCAGATAAATAAATAATACATTTTCATATAAATCTTACACCCTACAAGCTTACTGATTAGTATTTTCTAAATTTGAATGAAAAAAAATCGCAACAATCGACTTATAAATTCGTATCGGGATTAATCGGTATCGAATCGAATCGTGACCTGTGAATCGTGATACGAATCGAATCGTCAGGTACTAGGCAATTCACACCCCTACTATTCACCATTGCCTAATTCAGGTCATTTGTGTTCTAGCACCAGAGATTCTCAGCTATGAACCCATCAGCACTGCTACAGACATGTGGTGAGTGTACAACGTATCTCATCCCCCACCTGACCCCCATGGCTAAAACTGCTACAAAGCTGACAAGTCGTTCGTCTTCTCCCACGGCCAGGAGCATCGGGGTTCTGACCTACGTCATGCTGACCGGCGAGTCGCCCTTCCTGGGTGACGACAAGCAGGAGACGTTCCTCAACATCTCTCAGGTCAGCGTGGAGTATTCGCACGACACCTTCAACGACATCTCGCCGCCGGCCGTCGACTTCATCAAGTCCCTGTTGGTGAAAAACCCCAGGTGAGGTTTACAGAGACGTAATGTAGACATTCAGGATGTGAGTCAGGCCGGAAAAGCCTCTGAAATGAGCGCACGAGGCGAAAATCGCTTTCCTCTTGCGCAAGTTCTGACTTAATTTTGTCGCATTTTTGTTGTGATTACTTCAAAATGGATACATGACTCATTTGGGTCCTGTTACGCATCATCCCTTAACTGAAGAGTCCTGCAAAGAAAAATACAATGCTGAACATTGCATAAGTGTTGAGGTTTTTTTTTTTTCCTCCTCAAACTTTTTACACCAAAAAAAAAAAAATTACATAGCGCTTGAAATACATTAATCATTCACTGCCTTTGACAAGTATACTTGTCAATTGTATTTTTTAGAGCGGTGCTAAATGGGGGCGAATCTGAGCATGCTCCACTGTAAATATCAAACTTGGAAACAACTTTACTGATGCCCAACCACCGGTAGATGACATCATTGCCCCATTTTATAGGAAATAAACACAGTTTCAGAGTCCATGGGAGAAATGGCTGTATTTTGGCAAACCTACATTTTTCTGCTGTCAATTATAAAAGAACGGGACGGGACAAAAAGTAGGGAGTCTATTCTGTTATTTGGTAGATTCGGTTTATATATAATTATTGAATGTAATATCACGTGAGTATTGGAAATGTAAAAATTTTCTATAATGACTGGCAGCGAATGAGTTAAAATACAGTAGCTGTATAGCATAGTAGGCCTAAGTATTTATCATAAACAAGTCTTTAAGTTTTTATTCTGAAAAGTATATGATGTAGCCTGAAAGCCATGGAAACATTCCACACAATTTGAACATGAAAATTGAACATTAAATTTGAACATCAATAGAGCAAAAAAAAAAAAAAAAACTTCTTAAATAAACAAAAATGTATTGCACATAGTCATTAAAAAAAATACCTGAATAAAAGCTAAAAAGTTCCCAAAGATTAAATGCAATTGAGTTTTTGGATTTTAACTGGACACTGCCATGACGTGATTAACTGAGAGAACCCAAATAACTCCAGCAAGCTGTTAAGTGGCTAACACAAACTAAAAATCACCAAATGGTAATCTGTAAGTAGTCACGATGATAAGGTTGTCTGGATCATGTTAGCTAACTTGCTAACGTGCTAACTTAACTTGCGTCCATTTATTGCAGTTGAAAGGAGAGTTTTTTTGGTATCACAATTTGTGGTATTTATGATATAAACTATTTATTTATTTATGACTATGCGGCGAGGCTCAGTCCCTATCACCTGCAGATAGCGGTTTACTACTAGATCAGCTTGGCCTGGTATCCCAACCCCTTTTTTTTTTTTTTTTTTTCCTTCCGTCAAGCATCTCATCATTAATTCAGAAACAAGGTGGTTTTAAAAAGGAATCGCTAATGTGAAGTAGCAGAGAAAGTGAAATTAGTGGATAAAAGCAAGTGTTCGTTACGCTTTATCCTGTCAGCTTTGATGAATTAGCTGGGGATGACTGCAGTTGCATAATCAATGAAAGGGAACATTTTCCGAGTAAAACATTTTTTTTTTTGTTCCATTTTATTAGTGTAAAAAAAAAACATCTCAAAATTTCCACTCATCTGTGATGTTGTTGTGTTCTCAGGAAGAGAGCCACGGCGGAGGAATGCCTAAGCCACCCCTGGCTGATCCCCCACCCCCTCGTGCACCTCCACGCCGCGCGGTCTTCGTCATCCTTGGACGAACCCGACACCAGCGACACCAGCCAGTCCGAGTCGGAGCCCGAGAGCCCGGCGCCGTCCCCGGAGCTGGACCTGATGGGCTCGTACCTGACGTGCCCATGCCAGGGCGAGCTGAAGACGGGCTGCGGCTCGTTCTCCTTCGCCGAGCCCCCCTTCGTCCCTCGGCCCGAAATACAGCAGGAGGTCATCTGCTAAAGGACATACAGACAGACAGACAGACTCGCGCTTTCGAGATGACTGTATGGATTCACTCGGCTAAATGGCGAGGATGAAGAAGACTGCTTCCTCGTTTTAAACCGAATTAGCCGTCCAAACCGGGTTGTTCGCAAGAGGCAACTGAAACTGGTTCTGGACGTCTCATCTGTCAACAATGAGTTTTTTGCTGAAGGAGAAAAACAAAACAAGTTTGGACATTTTACAGTGAGCTAGCGCAAAAGAAGTTAATTTTTATATTGTTTATTTATGTTATATTTGCCTCTAACCGTTTGCCAGAGTCAGCATTCCCACGTTTTCAAAAACAATCTTGAGCACTTTTTTTTTTTTTTTTAAGTTAAAAAAACAAACAAAAAACCTTTAGTTAAAAACAACTTCTTACGCAATCGTACAGCCCTAGCCTACTGTACATTTGGAAAGTGTGCCACGTTGGTGTAGTTACGTTGTTCTTTTGGCCGTTTGCACGAGTCTTTGCACCTTTTTTTTTTTTTTTATATTTTTTTTTTTTTTTTTTTTTTTAACAATTTGTACTTAACTGCAAGAATGCAGCAAGATTTTGAAAATAATTCACAGAGGCTGAAATAGTTGAATGATAACTGATGAAGAGTCATACAATACACAACACTGGTGGGAGCAAGGCGTCACAATGTTGTTGGTGTTTCAACCAATAAACTCAAGACTTTCTCGCCCGTCTGTGTATCCATGTGGTCACATGTCTGGCTTTTTCAATGTTAACTTTTATGTGTTTTCAGTTGTTGTCTCCTTCCGCTTGTGGATTTCAGGCAGTTTTGCACTTGTCCTCGTGGACTTTTTTTTTTTTTTTTTTTTTTTTTTTTTTTGTTTAAAGTTGAATAAATGTTATTGTTGTTGCAAAATGTAAAAAGAAATACATATACATTTTGTATCAAACTTAAGATTGAATCTGTGCATTATTTATAACATCCACTTTGCACTAGAGAAATCAACACGAGAAATAATCCATTAAAAGGCTACAACACACTAGGGGTTGAACAGACTAGTCAACGAGTTGACTTTACCACTGTGCGTCGACATGTGGAGCCAATTGTGCATTTTTGACATCTTTCCTAATAATCTAATTTACTGTACAAAGGACTTTTGACTTGCCAATGTGCAGCTAGGAAAAGATAATCTTGTCAGGCTATATGGAGCAGAATGTGCGGCTGACAAGGTCTTTAAATGTCTGACTAAACGGGTCAGAGAGTACGATGAGATGGTTGTGGATGAGCATATGGCGATTTGCCTTGCATCATGTGCTCCAGCTAGTCTGATCGCCGCCCACTAGTCCTAAATGAGTGATACCAATGTGATTGGTGGAGATGAATAAAGGCCAATAAAGAAGTAAATAATTTAAAATGTAACTAAATAAGACTCTGGTTTCCATTTCTTGAACTGGACTAAAATCAATTGGTCAAAAACTTTTACAATGTCATGTGGTCACAGTAAAGGAACTTTTCAGGTAGATTTATTTTCAAGGAAAACTATTACCAGTACGTAAAACCAGTCGAAATGATTTCAAATTAACTAGATGTTTAGTTTACAAGGTCAATTTAAGTAGAAATCTTTTTCTATCTAAAATTAAAATAAAGTTGTTTATTTGACCAAACCCATTGCCAAACAGAAATAATTATCATGTTTAAGTCACCCCTATCTTATTTTTCCAGAACCAGTTATCCCATTTCTTTGATGTAAACCGCATAACTTAGAACTTCTTGCACCTTGCATTATGTGTACATTCCTTCCAGCTTAAGTTCCCAAATAACATTTGGTGTTTTGTTTTTTTGTTTTTTAAAGTATACTTCAAAAGTTTGGAACATTTGCACCATCATGTGACCTGCAGTTCATCTCCCATATATGAGCACGTATGGCTTATCAAATCCTGTTAACTTGATCCCTGCGGAATGTGTTGGATGATGCTTTGACCTCCTCGCTCGCTCCTGCCACATTCCAGCGGTGACCTCGAGCTTCTCGGCGCAAAGATGAGGCCACATGAGCTCAAAGTGGAGCAAAACACGGAGAGCTCATCAAAGAAAATACTGTATACCACTATTGTCTCATGGATATTGAGCGGAATGAGGAGTGGGGGTATCGTCTCTGAAAAGGAGAAACAGCAGAATGGCTCAACACTCGTAAAGCGCCGGTAATGTGTTTCTCATGGCGAGGGCGGAAAGGGAGGCGAATGCCTTTGGTTAGTCCCAGTTATTTATTTTGTCCCTGGAAACCAGTGAACAACAACAAAAGCCTTCTCAACAAAGGCCGACCGCGAGTTGATGCGAGCGCGGCCTGTTTTTCGGTCTGCGGCTGCCACTTCCTCCCTCGGCTTCTTGGGCTTGTAGAGAGGATGGAAGGGGTCACTGGTGGAAAACAACACAATAGGTGACATATTTAGCTCAAGGAATGAACCTGTGGCTCCTCAGTTCTGCAGTGGGCCCTGATGCTGTTTAGTTGTCTTTTGCTCACCTGGGGATTGGTTGCTCGTCTTTTCTCGAGTCTGGGATGCGTTCTCCTGGCAGACTACTCTGGATCTCTGGGTCTGGGTGGTGTCCTCTCGAAAAGGTTCCTCTACCAGGTGTGTGATTGGCAGTCAGGACTTCTGTCTTGACTCATCCTACTTTGCCTTGTCCTGTCATGTCTTAGGGGCGTTATTCTAGGATCTGAAGTTTATGGGTGCTGACAGTTTTTATGCTAGAGCATAGGGGTGTTTAAAAAAAATCGATTCGGCGATATATCGCGATACTACATCGCGCGATTCTCGAATCGATTCAATAAAAAAAATCGATTTTTTATTTTTTATTTTTTTTATTTTATTTTTTATTTTTTTTTAAAGCTCAGAATTGTTCATTCAGTCTTACCGATTCAACGTCTTATCATCATTGCCTTTTTTTTTTGTGTGTGTGTGTGTGTGAATCGATTTTTAAACTTCCATTTTTAATGGAAAAATATTCAACAAAACGTCTGACTTCGGGTTAGGATTCACACCTTGAGCATGGAAGAATGTTATATGAACGGAACATTAAGCCTTAATATTTTATTTTAATGCTGTTCAAACATGAAACAGATTACAACCTCTATAAGACTGAAATTTCAGATAAATAAATAATACATTTTCATATAAATCTTACACTACAAGCTTACTGATTAGTATTTTCTAAATTTGAATGGAAAAAAATCGCAACAATCGACTTATAAATTCGTATCGGGATTAATCGGTATCGAATCGAATCGTGACCTGTGAATCGTGATACGAATCGAATCGTCAGGTACTAGGCAATTCACACCCCTATTAGAGCACATCCGATAGCGGGGTGTTAGGTCGGTCACACACAAAATAGGAGTTTCAATAATCATCATGGGTCAGGTGTCCATGCAGTTAGCTAGTTAGCTTGTATATTAGCACATTAGCAGAACAAAGAACAAAGCAGAACAATGTGCTTCTCTCATTGCTTTAGAAAAGGTCAGTCTGACTAGCTGTAATGCTTCCAAGCTAGAAAAAAAAAAGTCTGCTAACACCTACCAGGGCTGGACTGCCCATCTGGCATACAGGGCAGATGCCCGGTGGGCCGGCCTCTTTTGGGGCCAAGCCAGTGCTTTTGAATAATTATTTTCCTCCATTTTACCCCAAGAGACTGTCCCACAAATTAGAGGGACTATAGTCCGGTAATCCAGTTCGAATACAGATTGCAAACTGAAACATCATCAGTAAACATCAGTGGCAGACCTACATGTTAGTCAGGAGTTGGGCTGGGCCAGTCGAAATTCCAGGGCCAATTTTTTTGTGCCAGTCAAGCCCTGCTCCTACCTAACAACATAAACAGCAACCTACGGTTGGTAGCATGCAGCAGATATTAGGCCTGTTAATGATGTTGAGTGGCAGAATTAAGTTCAGAAATTTGCCACATACTCTTGTGTAAAATAAATTAGCATGACTCACTTGAGCTTGAAAGACGGTGAACACGCAGGCTTGGCTCACCTTAGTAAGAAGAGGTGGGAGGAATCAGGTGGACCAAACCATTCATGAGGCAAAGGGGGCATTGTGTTCTTGTTGATAAAATATTACATTTCAACCAAGTTAATTTTAGGGGTGATTCAGCGCCCCTTAAAATGGGCTAGAAAACAATCCAATGTCCTGTCCCTTCTTGTCCTGCCCTGTCCCATCCTTGCTGGTCTTTCTGTGTCCTTTCCCATCCAGTCCCGTGTGCCCTGTCCTACATTCATGGGGGAAATTAGTAGACCATCATTGTTTCTTCAGTTTTTGTTCATTTCAAGTGTCTGGTACAACTGCAGGTTGTTTACATTTGTGTCAACAAACATAATGACAACAAAAATAACTCAAAAGTGTTGAATTCAAGTGCTGATATTGAGAGATTCACTCTATTCTTTCATGTTTGTTGATGACATGATGGAGGTTTATAGGTATCCGGCATTAAATTAAATTTGGCCATCTGGGAGCAGTATAAGACAGACTGACGGATATACTGTTCACTGAGACGTCTCAACTCCTCTGAAATCAGTGAAGCACTATTAGTCAATCGTCGCGAGGATCAAGAATGTATGACTGTTATGTTGTCTGTCTACCTGTGTTGTCTGCACTGAATGTATTCAATATGTTGCTTGTAGGATTATAGAACGGCATATGCTATTTAGAATAGCATTAAGCTAGCAGACTGAAAGGCTTTGCTACGTGGTTGTTTTAAATACACCAAGTGTCACCTTTGTTTAGTTTATCAGTAAAGTTCAACTGTGAGTGGCAATAAACAGCTTGAACGCTCTTTTTGACTTTGTCAAAAAGTGAGTTCAGTTGATTTCACAGCTCATGTTTGCGCTTCCAAAATCAAAACAAAAAATTAGCCGAATGAAGGGTATCTCAAAAAACTCGAAAGTGGATGTTTCAAATATAAAGGCACCACTATTATTATGCTGTTATTATTTTTTTGTTCCATTTATTTTCTCTCAGTCGATCCCGTGCTCAACCCTTATTCTGTCTGACCTCATTCCAAATAAATATAAACAAATGACAACACAGGGTGTATATCAAGGCACCGAGACTAAAATTGAAAGGAGTCTTGTGGTCTGGATTCGCTTATCATATTTACTACTGGATTAAGTAGTTATTGGAAGCACATGCTTGCATGCTCACCATCACCAACACCAAAAATAAATATACAGAACCAGACTGAACGCTGCCACACTGTCAGGAACTACTTGTACGATTTCTGTGCTGAAATGTACAATCTACACTCCTTTTTATCCACAGGGCTGACTCCATGACAACCGTATGTTCCTTTCCCAAGATGACAATGGGTGTCACGTGTCAAAGGTACAAAAACAGAACATTTGAAGCTGCCCTGGGGACAAGGACGTCGTTTTTGGTATGGCGCAAAAAGGAAGACGTGTCTTATGAAGTGACAAAGCCAAAACAGTCCTAAAATATTGAACGCCGAAAGGAAGAGTTGTATAGTAGGAGTCAAATCCAAACTACAACTTTTACCCTTGGAAATAATCCTTGTGGAGTCTAACACTTCCCCATTCTTCTTTGCCATGCCTTCATGCACTCCTTGAAGGATTCTTTGACGTTCCGTCTTGATGTTGTCCATGTACGGTGTCTGTGAGAAGGGAAGTTCCTTCAGGACAGCGATGTTATTTTTGGACAGAAACTGTCAGATGTTCGGGGTATTGTGAATAGGCACACTGTCATATTGAAGAAGCCACAAGTTGTCCAGCTAGCCTTGCCTCTTCTCACACAGTAAACAAATCAAACGCAACAGGATCTCTGTGTACACACACTAAACCTGGAACTTTCTGCAGATCAAAAATATGACACTAAAGTGTCCTGGAAATTCATGGAAGTTTTCCTATGGGAGTGGAATTGATGACGTCTTACACAAGATGCTCTACAGCAGTATGATGGATGAACTCAGTGCACTGTACCAAATGCTAACACGCTACCCCTCTGCGTGGTCACCACTTCCTGTCCAAAATAACAGCCCACAAACAATGGCAGAGTTCAGACAGGTTGCACACAAGTATGTTATCGCCGCAATCCCGAAAGTGGAGCTTCCATTTGTGCGCTCGGCCCGTGTCAACTGCTTTTTAACCTTACCAAAAGGGTGACATCAGCGTTGTAAAAAGTAGCAGTTTGGGACCATTTTTGGTTTTGAGTAAATACATCAAGTGTATTATTTTCAGTCCCCCTCGGAGGAAAGTGTGTTTTTCATTAACGTCCCAGGTGAAGTTCACATGAGAACACAAGTTGTGTTTATTCCACATCAAACACAAGCACTGCAATGGATCATTCTATTAGGCATTGTTTGAAAGCGACACGGCATCAAAGTACAAGTGCGCAACAGCTGCTGGGTGCAATCACTTAGTCAAATGTTTAGCTATAGTTAAAACATTTTTTTAAGTTTATATTTTTGAGAAATTTTCTCTAATTTATCACTTTAAGGCATACATTCCTCAAAACTTTAAAATAAACAAAACAAGAAAGCTTGATTTTGTAATATATATATATATATATATATATATATATATATATATATATATATATATATATATATATATATATATATATATGTATAGTGAAATTATTCAAAAATTAAATCAATCAAAATTGTTTTTTTTGTTGATGTTCTTTCAGTTAAAAAAAAAAAAGTTTATACTTTTGAGAAAATGTATCACTTTAAGGCAGGGGTGTCAAACATAAGGCCCGCGGGCCGTATTAGGCCCGCAAAGGGGTTAATTATTATTATCATTATTATTATTATTATTTTATTTTATTTTTTTTAACTCATAGACCGACAAATGTGTTAAATACGACACAAAGTCAATTACTGTTAACACAAATAGATATGACAAGGATTAGCGTCCTTATAACGTCATTAACTGCGCTACGCAATGTGTTTTGGGAACAATATATATATATGAAAAACAGGTAGATTTAACAAGGCCAGACTCCGTTCCATTTGCATTTGTATTATTTTTTGGAACAATATGATTACAGTTGAGTGCCGTAATTTAGGGCTGGCATAGCGAAAATCTGCGTATAATTGACGGCAATCGTTTTTAAGTTATATACACCGTTATTTTACCGATGCGGCCCACTTGGTAATATATTTTCCTCCATGCGGCCCCTGAGCTAACATGAGTTTGACACCCCTGCTTTAAGGCATACATTCCTCAAAACTTTAAAGTAAAAATTAAAATAAACTAAACAAGAAAGCTTGATTTTTTTTCTGTATAGATATATATATATATATATATATATATATATATATATATATATATATATATATATATATATATATATATATATATATATATATATAAGAAATATATATATATATATATAGAAAAGAAAAAGAAAGAAAAAAAGAAAAAAAAAGAGTGAAAGCAAGTTTGGTAATTAAAAAATAAATAAATAAATAAATAAATGTTTGGGTGCCTGCAGCATCTCTGTCATCATGAAAGAAGGATCCACTCCAAGCTTATTAAAAGGAAAGCCAACATTCCTTCAAGACGCTCTGCAGTCCAACTAAAGTGCACTTTGCTATTTGCTTGAGATAAGGCAGCCCAATAATAAGCTTCGGGAAGTGTCAACATGGCGGGAATTGCAGTCCTGCTTGTGTGATGACATCCTGGGAAATATCAAATTAAATTAAGTTTCAAGGGAAGAAAAAAAACAATATAAATAAAGAGCTCTATTATCTATTATTACTTGGTGTTGTTGTGGCTAAAACCAAAGAACCCCAATCAACTTTTATCCCTCCTCCCACTCCCATGCTGAAAGATACACAGGAGAGGACATGATGTTCCTCATCATGGACTTTTCATTGCCTAGGCCTCCCAAGGTGCCAGGAAAACAACACGCTACTGTTTATTATCCCTTTTTAAGACTTGGGTGGGTGGGGGTGTTATGATGTGGACCCCTAAAAGACTTATCCAGATACACACGTCTTTAAATCGGTGGGTTTTTGAACATGTGAAAACAAAAACAAAACAAACCAAACCAATCTATTCGACAGAAGAACAACAGCAGACATTCTAAGTGGGCCTCAAATTTCATATTTAACCTTATGGTTGTTTTTGATCTGATGTTAAGTATATGTGCGAACTTTAAATCATGTTCAATAATTAGTGGGGAGAAATAAAACCTCATTATTGAAAGATTCACATGTAACACAGTACTATAGTGGTGCCCTGACTTACAACTAGACCTTACACACATTTGGCTGAATTTTTGTCTTGAGTAGCAAGCAAAAATTAACTAATTATTCTTCTTCTTTAAAAAAAAAAAAAAAAAAAAAGTCAGGCTGGTTGTTGCCACTCATGTTAGTTTGCTGACAAATTAAACACAACAGAAAAATGCTTACACGTGTATATTAGACTAGACTAGATAGCCTTTATTGTCATTATATAAACAGATGAAACCAAGCCATTTCTTATCATATTTTTTTTCTGACAAAGGTCTGCTACCTTAATGCTAGCACACAACGCAAAAAGCCAAGATGGGCTAATGATACTAGCATTGATGTTCCTGTACTAAAAACTTTAATCACCTTCTAATTAACACAAACACATGCAGAACACACATTTCTCACAAGCATATATTCTTTATCCTCTGCAGGGGAAAAGAACTAGTATCACTGCAACTTGGTTGCCCACAGTTCGCCTGTATCATCAAATCGACTCCAATCTTTCAAAATACTGCCCTCTGGTGGCACACACACCAGACGCACAATGTCAATACTAATGCCTGAGAACACAATTTATTTAAATTCCATTGCTACCTCATAGAAATAACACAATACATTTATTTTTTTTTATTTTTTTAAGGGGGACAGGAATGTTTTCAGCTACAAGAGAGTTGGGGGGGACTCAAAATGACACCACAGTACTGTTTCGCTTTAGAATAAACTCTCAAGCCACCCACATTGTTCATGTTAGACTGAAGTATGTCTATAAATTCAACATTTATGGTGCTTCCTCCTCTGCTTCCCCCCTCCCGCCGCTGTGCAAATCTCGCGCGGCTGGAGGTGGGGTGGGCACATCTTCCCTCTCTGCGCTGCTGCCCGGTGCCGGTTTCCGGGGGGGGGGGGGGGGGTTCTCGCGGGGGGCCGGGTTCGCGGGGGGGGGGGGGGGGGGGGCGGCTTGTTTTGGGGGGGGTGGAGGTATGGGTGGGTGGGGGGTTGGGTGCTGGGGGTCGGGTGTGTTCGGGGGTTTGGGGGTCGGGGGTGGTGGGGCCTGGGTCGTGGTGGATGGCGGGTTTGGGTGGGGTGCGGGGGGGTCGTGGGGGGATGGGGGCTGGGGACCGGTGGGGCGCTGTGGGGGCCCGCTGGGCCTCGTTCTGCGGCCTTGGGCTCGGGGGTGTGGGCCGGGGCTGGGGCGGGGGTGTTCCGGGTGTCTGGGTCGGCTCGCCGACCGGTGTCCGCTCGGGTGGCTTGGGGGTGGCCTTGGTGCTGCCGCGGCCTGGGGATTCCGGGGGGGGGGTGTGCTCGCTTTGCTGGACCGCGGTTGACGGCTTCTTTCTTTGGTGGTGGTCCTTATGCATGCCAGATCCGTCGCACCAGCATCTACTGAAACTCAACAGAAGTACCCTCTCCCTCCCACAGCCCCTTGAATCAGTTGGTGCTGGTGTCTGTGGTTCTCACTTTGCTTTATCTATCCTTCCCTCCTTCCTCTCTTTAGTTTTTCCTCTGGTCACTTGAGATCTTAATTTATTAGAAGTATGAGGTTTCTGGGGCTGGCATAAGACTCCGGTTTTGTAACCACGCAGGAGGGGTCTTGTTGGTGCTGGACTTCACTTTGATGGATTGGATGTACTGGCTTCTATTGATCTCACTCTGCCTTATCGATCCTTCCCTCCTTCCTCTCTTTAGTTTTTCCTCTGGGCTCTTGAGATCTCGCTAAATTTGCTGGAATTTAGAGGCTTCCGGGGTTGGCGTAAGACTTTGATTTTGTAATCATGGGGAAGGCAGGAAGTGTTTGGTCGGTGCTGGATGTCACTTTGATTTATCTTTCTTTTCTCTTTATTTCTTTTTTTTTCTGACCTTTTCTCTGGTCTCCTGACCATTTAAATCTCACGACTCTGGCAAGATTCTGAAGTACCTGGTTAAGGCGAAGGGTAATGGGATATTTATAAGGTTTTAGGTGAATGAATGAGTATAAATTTATACGTATTTGCACGCACGCACACGCACGCACGCAAACGCACACACGCAAACGCACGCACGCAAACGCACGCACACATACACACACACAAAAAAAAAAAAAAAAAAAAAAAAAAAAAAAAGAGCAATGATGACAAGACGTTGAATCGGTAAGACTACCGAATGAACAATTCTGAGCTCTTCAAAAAAAATAAAAAAAAAATAAATAAAATAAAAAAAAAAAAAATTCAACATTTATAAACATCAAACTGTTGTCCTCTTTTGCCAGGAGCGACAAATTATTATAACCTTCTGTTTGGAAGCTTAACAACCATATTAATCTTAACGACTTCACTGAGTAAAACATGTCAAATAAGGATATAAATTGATTAAATAAATAAATAAATAAATAAATATATATATATATATATATATATATATATGTATGTACATACACACATGTAAAACTTTCCTGTCAAGTTGCCAGGTATAAAAGCTTCTGGATTCCTCAGGGCTTCGTCAACTGATCTTTTGTTGAGCTCGTCGAGAATATTCCAGTGAATCAATAGCGCCATTGTGAGGAGAGTTAGTGTATTGATTTAAAATGACATTATACTGTACTGCTATTTTTTGCTTGAGATTTTTTTTTTTTTTTTAAATATATACAGTATAGTATTTCAAACACAATCCACCAGGATCAAACCTAGTAGATTAGATTAAACCCAGGTCTGATCCAAAATTAGGTATTTCAAACCACATTTAAATTTGAAAGTTCAAATCTGGATTTGGAAATCCAATCCTGCCATTATTCCAGAATCCAGCCCGTGTTGGGTATTTCAAAACTTCGCATCAGTTTGACCTTAAATTGTCCCTGGGTGTGCTTTTGTGTGTGGATGGTTGTTCGTCTCTGTGTGCCCTGCGATTGGATGGCAACCAGTTCAGGGTGTACCCCGCCTACTGCCCATAGCCAGCTCGGATAGGCTCCAGGTGCCCCCGCGACCCTTGAGAGGAGCAAGCGGTTCACAAAGTGGATGGATGGCTGGTAATTAGATTTCGAAATCTGCATCAGTTTAATCTGGATTTAGGTTTTTGAACCACTGGGCACAGGTGATTGCAAAAGTGTACCCTATTACTTTGAACAAGAGTATAGAGAACTGTATGAAAGATAGGTATATATAGACATATACATATATATATAGACATATACATATATATACATATATAAATAAAATGTGTGCAACTGTACGTGAGTATAATAATGTCAATCTCAGTTTGACGTAGTGCATATCAAAACAAACAGACAGCATCTCTTCCCACGTTTATTGAGAACATATTATCTGCCGCTAAATACACAACCAGCATGAGGAGCCACCAAAGATCTTGTCAAGCATCTGCTGCCATGACTTTGGACTGTTGCACCATTTCATGACATGGGTCCTCTTGAGACACCATTTCCCTTTTTATGGACCTTCACAACTAGCAAGTGAGTATTTACTGATGCTGCCCTAACCATTTACCAAGACACTTACATAAATAATATTCACCTACATCAACCACAACACGCAGACATGACCGATGTGTGCTGCTTTTACATACTCTGGCTCCGGATGAAGTTTCGAAAGGAGGTGAGAAGTTTAAAGGGGACGGAAAACTTACTTCAATGTCCTGGATACAAGAGCTGTATATAATATAATTGTTGATGTGGAGCAAGGAAGGGTACTTGTCCGCTGCATCCTTCAGATTCACGGACATGCTGCACCTAGAAAGTGTAACTCGGCTTTGAGGTGCTGCCTCCACAAGTCAAAATTGAATCCTCATGAGGTCTTACTTTATGGGGATGGATAAATAAATTAGTCAGTGGTGACTTTGTGAAAGCGCCTTTCAATTGCAGTCTGGACAGACAATGGTGAACATTTCCAGCTCAAGAGTGAGTCTTCAATAACACCACCAAAACCTGCTAGTTAATTTCCTGAACATTAACCAGAAAAAAAAAATTGCTGAGTAGAGCAGCATAGCTGTTATATTAGCAACACGCCCTAGTTTAGTCATCAGCCGTCATGGTAATAAAAGCTGACCAGAAAGTGACAAGTGGATTTTCAGCGTACTATAATTCTTTATCCATTCTGCACTTTTGACTGAGACCCAAAATTAACACACCTGGGAATTGTTTAAATGGTGAAGAAGAAAAAATGCATATGAGCCATTTCAACACATAACACAACACACGCACACAGATGGGGTGGTCTCAGTCTTCAAACTTTCCATCCAGGATGCTTTCGAAGGTGAATGGGAGGAACTTGAAGCCCTGACCCGAGTAAAACTTGTTCTGGAACTCCACCCTGCGTACACACGCACACGCAAAAAAAGCACACATCAAGGTGGATACATAATGAAGATGTTTACAGGAACACCGAGCCAATTATGTCGTTGACGACCCTTGCTCTCCATTCCATTGGGCCCCCTCCCTCACGGTAGCCAGATGCAAGACTTGGACCAGCACCCAAGAATGTAAAGCCGACTTCCTGTCTGGAAAGTGACCAGGCTTTATTTTAAAAGAAAAATGGCGATGCTAATTGAGGAGCTGACCTTTTATGAGAAGTAGCAGAAAGGAAGGGGCGCATGATGGTGGTTGCTACATGCGGAAAAAGTTATTTGAAAGACCTAATGCAAGCTTTGTAGCAACAACAGCAACCCATCCTCTGGATGCCCCAACACTGTATCAAAAGATTTTTTTTTTGTGCAAAATTCTGCCTTATTGTAGAAATGCAGGCTCTACAAGATGGTCTACAGCAGGGGTGGCCAATTTCTGTCCTCGAACGCCCCTATCCAGCCTGTTTTCCATGTTTCTCTCCACTAACACACCTGATTCATGATCAGGATCATTATCAGGCTTCTGCAAAACTTGCTGATTAGCTAATCATTAGATTCAGCTGCGCTGAAGGAGGGAGACATGGAAACCAGGCTGGATAGGGGCTCTCGAGGACCGAACTTGGCCACCCCTGGTCTACAGTGAGCCCAGTTCAAAATTGTATGGGTGGAGTTTGCGCTGTGCTCGTGACGTATAAAACCAAAAAAGGTGGTGTTAAGTGATGTTTAAAACCGATCTGCTAAAGCAGCCCATTTGAGAGTGTTATTTGAGCTGTGTTGACATGAACGGCCATAGACAAGAGAAACATGGGTCATTTTACTCACAACTCTGGGGACTTAGTCAGGGTGGGGGAATGCATATCACGATCAAAAAACATTTAAAAAGTTGCAATTTTCTTTTCAGGTTCCCTTTAAAGTTCATAAATATACTTAAATCACTATAAGTACAAGTAAAATCGAATTGACTTTAAGGACTATTTTTTTTTTTACAAAACCATCTTAAAAATAAATAAATAAATAAATAAATAATGGCTCATGTTAAATAAAACATGAAAAAGATCTACCCTTATTTAAATTACTTTAAATAAAATGAACCTTATGGTGTTGTGATTTATTTAGTTACAAAATTTATTTTGTTATTATAAAAAGTATATAGAAAGTATTTACAGTGGAACCTCTACTTACGAACGTCTCTTCATACGAAATTTTCGAGTTACGAAACTCCTCAACGGGAAAATATTGCCTCTTGTTACGAAAGAAATTTCTAGATACGAAAGGTAAAAATACATTACCGAACGCAACATACTTTCGGCTATGGCTATTTCCTACCATAAGTATCTATGAGCGTATACTAGAGCGGTGTTTGTGCATGTTTCTGGCATCCCATTGGCTAAGAGGAACCTCTACCATAGGTATGAGCGTATACAAGAGCGGTGTCTCTACAGCGTCCTCATCATTCATCCCGCGGCCCATGAGGTGTTCCGATAGTTTTTCGTAAATGTATGAACTAACGGCCAACGAATTTGTGCAAAAATTCAAACAATTGGTGATTGATGAAGGCACAGTAAGTTTTTAATTGCGACGATTCGGGCCTTTTTTTTTTTTTTTTTTTTTTTTTAAAAAGATGCCTCGCCATACCGGAAGTTTCCATGAAGTTTCAGAATTTGTTTAAAAGAATCGCCCAGAAAAAGTGTTCACCAGTCGGGCGTTTGCTCACTAAGATGATACTTGCATTGGACATTAACGAAGGATTGTTTATAAAAAAAAATAAAAAATAAAAAAAAACATCCATAGATCAGTTCTTTACAAAACAAAAACAAAAAAAACAAAAAAAACTCTCTGAGAGAGGAGAACATGAACCAGAGGGCAAAAAACGATGAGGACAGCAGTTAAAAAGGTAAATGACCATCAATTTTATTCTTTGTTATTTACATTATGCACAACTCTCATTTATTGTGCAATAATCTAATTGTAACATGTATTTGTTACATGTTTTGATGCATTTTTATGCTTTATAAAACATTTATGTCTGAAATTTGGGAGGCTTGGAACGGATTAGGGCATTTACATGGAAAATGCGTCTCTACTTACAAATTTTTCTACTTAAAAACTTTCTTCCAGAACCAATTAATTTTGTAAGTATAGGTACCACTGTATATTATAAAATGTCATAAAATAAGTCAAACTAAGTTGTTTTAACTTTTCAGATTTACATTCTTAAAGTACTGCATGTAGGTAGGTCTTAGTTAAAATTTTACACAATTTTTAGGTTGATAATTCTTTATAAATTTTCAAATAAAATAGTACAAATATATCTTAAAACTTATGTCAATTTAATAAATATATATATATATATATATATATATATATATACATACATAAAATAAAATTTTCCTTCAAATATTCCCTAAAAACATATTGTATTAACCATTTGCCTCTGTCCACAACCCTTATTGCTCACACATGGACATTAAAGAGCCCCATTTGAACCCCTTTGCTAACCAAACCAGCAGCATCAACCAGGGCACAGAAGCAATCAGTTGGTTCCAAGTGTGGAATTGCCTCTGTAGTTGAGTAATGAAAAAACCCGAAAACGATAACAACAGTGTGGTGCTCACCAGTGCAGTCGAAGTGCGTGCAAGAAAGCGGACAGGCCCTCCATGATGAGCAGGATCGCCACCGTGAGCACGGCGAAGAAGTAAAAGACGATGGCGAGCAGGAAGAAGCCACCCACGCTGCGTGTGGAGAGGCCGATGTGCATCACCATCGACCACAGCACCTCCGACAATTCTGTACGGTAAACCAGATGCCATGTTGTCCATCAGCATGGATGTTGTGCTTTCATGATCAAAACTGGATTTCTTGAACATTAACTATAAGGTAACAAATAATAATAATAATAATAATAATAATTTAGGAATTTTATTTATTTAGAAATTAAAAATGATATCAAATTTGATCACAGGACACATATAGATAAACAACCATAACACTGATTGGTCGTATCAGCGGGAGAGGCACAAGATGTTTTCTCCGGAGTTTGTGAACTCTCAAATACCGTGAGATTTCAGCTTGCTGGCAAGGTTAACTAAGCCCACCGAACTTGAAAATTGTGATTTTCCCACAGCGTTTTCATGTTATTTACTGTCTCTACAGTGAAATGCCTCCGTGTGTGGTGTATGGTTGGACCAATAAGTCTGCAAGAAGCGCTACATGCACATTCCATTGATAAGAATGCATTTCTAAATTTTCTCTTATAAGTTATATCTGTGAATGTAACTCAAATATTTGTTTGCATCATGTTGTCAGAACAATGAACAATTAAATTAAAGCAAAGTCCATCAGGACAAAATTGGTTGTGAAATGTAAACGTAACTGTTAGTCCATTTATATACACTGAATAAAACCATGGCAACATCTGACACGTACATGGCGGCCAAACCAGTATCATGCACACCTGGGATCATAATTTAAATGATGTTATTCCATTCATCCATTTTCTTGACTGCTTATTCCTCACAAGGGTCGCAAGGGGTGCTGGAGCCTATCAGGTGGCTTTTGGGCAGTAGGCGGGGTACACCCTGGACTGGTTGCCAGCCAATCGCAGGGCACACAGAGACGAACAACCATCCACACTCACAAGCACACCGAGGGACAATTCAGAGCGCCCTATTAACCTGCCATGCATGTCTTTGGAATGTGGGTGGAGACCAGAGTACCCGGAGAAGACCCACGCGGGCACGGGAAGAACATGCAAACTCCACCCAGGAAGACCGGAGCCTGGACTCGAACCTGAGTCCTCAATACTGGGAGGCGGATGTGCTTAGCAGTCATCCACCATGCCACCCAATGATGTATTCATGTTACAAAATTTTTTAAACCACTTATAAATCAGATTTGTGACATGATTAGAATCAGCCCTAGTTTGTTACTTGTTCTTAAACACACCTGCAATTTTAAACATAATTAAGTCTCAAAACAATAAGAAATATGTGCCCACATTGTTCAGTCAAAAATAATGGAAAACATGTCTTTGAGTAAAAAAAAAAAAGAAAATTTCTGAAATATTGACACGTGAAGAGCCTTAAGGAGCTTGTAAAGTACACCCATATTTGGACTTCCTGAATGGAGCTGTTTGCTGTCACCTGCTGTCTCATCAGTGTTGAGTGAGAATTTGTATACTCTAATGTATGTATGCTTGCTTCAAACTGCAGTACAACAACTGAGTGCACCCAAAATGCTATTAAAACTTGGGATGTAACGATATCTAAATGTCACGGTACGATATTATCACGATATGAAGCTCACGATACGATAATTATCACGATATTGTGGGGTGGGTGGCGATATTTAAATAACGTCACAATATCGAAAAAAAAGAGCTGATACTAAAAAAAAAAAAAAAAAAGCACACTATTGTGTTTTTGTACATAAATCAATGTTATGTTATTATTATTATTATTATGTTATCACGCACGCACACATTGAGTTCCTCCACATATTGACTTGCTTCACGGGCATGTTACGTTCCCCTTCATCTGACAATTAGAGAAGATTTTAAACATAGAACAGCCAAAACATCCCTAATGAAAATTAAATTGCACTAAAAAAAAAAACTACACACCAAAGGGTGCTAGAACTGCACAAATGGAAATCAACCCGACTTTTTTAACAGATGTGTTGCATTTAAATATCGTGAACATGACGACGACATTGTGGCAGTTTTAATATCACGATATCGCGCTTATCGTTAGATCCCTAATTAAAACTGTAAGGGAAGTGGGAATGGTGTCCTGTTGTGTGCGTGGCACGTGCTGGCCGGCGTTACCGTAGCCTTGTGTTGTCCATTCATTTTGGACAGAGCCGCTCCGTCCCTCCGTCCCTTGCATTTAAGCTTAGATTTTTTTTGTCACATTTTTCTTTCCCACTCTGTTTACCACATGTGCTAAAAAAAGTTTTACATTTCTTTATAGGAAGGTAATATAAAAACACAAACAGTAAATACAGCTCAGATTAGAATTGTTTTTTTTTTTTGTTTGTTTTAATGTGCTGATGACATTTGCTGTGTGCTGAGAGGGTGAGAGCACTGGGCGATTGTGCACGCACGCAGCTTAGAGGGAAGACTGGACACAGTCCAACCAGAATAAAAAAAATATCCGTATCCAATTCACAAAAGCAGTGTGTTCATAACTTACGTGCGTGGGCTAGACTGAGAGCCCAAAGCCTGAGGTAGGAGGCTGTGTTGGAGATACAACCCAGGCAGTATTCGATGGTATGGATTGCCTGATGCACGGCGACATCTGCAAAATTAAACTGAGGAACACAAACATATCGGTCAGTATGGCGGACTAGACGAAACCCCTCTGAGGTCCTCTGAGATCAGTAAGGAATTGTGTTGATAGGACACCAGCCATTAACCAAGTGTGAACCCAAAGCACAAAGTTCTGCCCTGCGTCACCCCAACACATACCCCAACACAACACAAGGGGGCGACAAAGGTGAGGGAGAGACAAATGGGATGACGTGCACTGGAAAAGACAAGTGACAGGCTTCAAGGTCCTACCTCTTCCTCCTCGCAGGCCTTGAAATCAGATGACAGAAGGCAACGCTTGATTATTGAACCCCCACACGCACACACAAACAAACACAGCAAACAGTCATGGAGGAATTGGGTTACACATTTGGAATTGAAGAATTAGCTAAACAACAAGTTAAATCGGGCATGACTTCTAATACAGTAGAAGTTAGAACCTCTACGGTCCAAAACAAATCGCTGCCATACCTAAGATTTGTAAACAATTTTCCAATATGAAACCATTGAAGCCAACTGTTACACTCAGAAAACCTGGATGGTTGCAGGTAATGTTTGAATGAATCTTCACATCCTTCGCTGTGTGAAGAGTGTAAAACGAGCCAAAAGACCTCATTAAACCATAAGGATGACAGTATTACACAATGGAACTCCTCTCAACTTGATAACATTTATTGTTATATTTTTCCTCCTGTTTTCAAATGCAACTGAAGAGAAAAAAAAAAAAGGAAAATAGGCGCAACACAAGAGAGGAAACTGGAGTACGTGTCATTTGACCTAAGAAATTCCACTGTATTTGAACACAAGCTAGAGCAACATGAGTCTTCATACATAATGGATGTTGTATTTGAAGCACGCCAGCTTCCACTTCCAAATTGTACATCATTCAAAGGCCAAGACAAAAGCTCACCTCAGGCTCTTCCTCGGAGTGTTGCGACAGCTGGTCATGCTGGATGATTTCCGCCTCGTCCTCAGTGGGCCCGTTGCCCACCCGGATGCCACCATAGTTCTGAGTGCCCTGTGGGGCAACAAGGGAGGTTTGAGAAGGACGACGGGGATCCTCAGTTCAGTACAGACAAATGATGTTTTAAGGCTAAGAATGGGGCGCAATGATATCAGTTGCAGTTTAATGCTAACACAAAATTACAGACAAAGTAATTCATTTGAGTGCTGGATACTCATTGCCTAGAAGTGCTTTTCATAAAATATTTTGTGCAATTTTAACGTGTAACTTTACTACTGCTTAGCGTAGGTAAATGATGAGACTACAGCACAACTTAATATGTGATCAAGCGGTACAAAAAGCCATGCCCTGTTATCTCAGTACTTACCGCTCTTCATTTTGCTGCCTTATATTCATAGCCTAGAAATGTCATTCATAAAAATATTTACAAATTTACTCTTGCAATAGCATAGGTATTTGACTTGACTATGGCGCAGCATAAAAATGTCATTACGAGGCAGAAAATGGCATGCTCATGTACCTGTTCGCAGTTGATCAATATTTATGGCCTACTAGTGTTATTCATACAATTATTTACTTTAACTAGAGAATGCAATTTCTGGAGGAATTGCGTGTTACGGCTGTAAGGCTGAATAAAAACTGCAATGATTTGGAATTATATTGAATGGCACTGAATGATGCACAATGACCTGGAAAGAGCGGTACAATTGAAAGTTGGAACGGTTAGAATCAGTGAATAAATATCAAAATTACAGCAGAAAAATCAAAAAAGGTGTAGGGTGTGAAGAATCAAGTAGGGAATGGAGTAAGGTGTTAGGAATCAAGGAAAGAGCTTATGGCGTAAATTGGTGGAATATATTGAAGTTGGAACAAAGTTAATTGTTAATTAAAATGCGGAAGTAAATGTAAAATGTAGAAAGTAGGGTACAAAATGGGGAATTGTGGTTAAGGCGCGAATTTTGGAACTGAAAGAAATGTAAACGCTCATGGCAGGAACTGGTGGAATATACTGAAGCTTGAACGAAGTGAATCACCTGTTAGCTTAGCTTGATAAGCCAATGCTGTTAGCTTTACTGTTAGCTTAACATGCTAACTTAGCATTAGCTTAGCATGCAAAGGTAAGGTAGCATTAGCTTCTAATGCTAAGATAAGTTAGCATTAGCTTAACAATAGCTTAGCATGCTAAGCTAACTTAGAATTAGCCTTCACACAATTATGACATTAGAATAAAATAAGAATACGTCACGCAGTACAAGAAAGCAAGCTCAGTTACCGACATACTTTCTGTGTTGCATTTAGCTTTAAGAATTATGGCCTGCAAGTGTTGTAACTTACTGTAATTATAACTTAACTACATTGTTGGCATAGATTAAGTTTACACTGTGATGATTAAATGTACAAATTTGGGTTATGCTGCCACTTTAGGAAAGAAAGTCCGTCATTAACGGAAGGTGACTAAGTGAAGGTGAAGAATGTGGTTCTAAATGCATCCTACCAGGTTTCTACGCCACAAATATTGTCTCCGCAGGATCAGAGTTTTCACTATCAACATGCAAGGAACACATGCCAAGGCGATGAGCACCAAGATGGTCTGCAGGGCTTGCTGAGGAGAGACAAATGAAGGAAATTCAGCTAATTTTTACACCAAAATGCTGTTTTTACCGACAAAAGGTGCTTCTGACCTGTCCCCTGTAAAGTGGCTTGACAGTCGGATCGCTGTAGTTGAAGAGGAACATGTTGATGAATGCGATCAGGAGACTCGGGGCGTCGCGCGATAGCCGCACGTCGTATGAGAGCCACTTGTAAAAGATGAGCAGCACCAGGTAGCCGAAGAGGCTGCACATGAAAACGATCTCGGGGATGAATCCCAAGTAGATGTTCAGCGGCTTCTGGAAATAGCTTTCAGGAAGAGAAAGAGAGTTTACAACTTGAAAGGAAGAAATGAGAACGACACATGGGTGAGAAACACTCACAGGTGGTTGAAGAGACTGAGAGTGACGCCAAATAGCATGTGGATGACACCCAGGATGATCGACATCTTCATCTTGAAGGAGTTCAAAAAGGTCAGCTTGTTTTTTGCGATATTCCAGATCTGACGGATAAGACATCGTTTAGTATCTGCACTACAGATACAACATTAAAATAAAAGACAAACCTAATCAACTGGGAGTTTGGCTAGAGCAAACTGAGAAAACATTTGTGCTTAAGGCCCACATTCAATTTTTAAAATGACATTTGTAGACAAGCCAATTTAAAATGTTTACATAAAATAGTTTATTGTCATGATTAAACAAAAATTCATCATAATTATCCATAATTAAACAACCTTAAAAAAATACTTAGTGTATATTTTGTGCTTCTTTTACAAATGTTTTAATTTCATATATAATAAAGTGCTGTCATTATCAAATATTTTTAGAATCGATTAATCTATCAAATATTCGATCGATTAATCAGATTCATTTAAATTTTGAATTAAAGAGTTTTACAAACAAGCCCCAACCCACCCCCACCCCTGATTACTGTTTATTAACCAGTGACTGGTGTTTATTTTGTAATTCGTATTTATATAGTGATTACAAAAAGGTGGAATGATGATTTACTATGTTGCCGGTTCGGTCATTGTTTTCCAAAGTAAAACAGATTTGCATATGTCTCTACTTTTTCCCAACGTAGCATCGCAGCAATTTACCGGATCAATGCCTATGGGGTATGGCCCTTTGAACACGCCGTCTACCGCTGGATCTAACTGCAAAACTTTGTTGCCTTCAAGTGTTTCAAACCTGAAAACAAAATATTGTTGTTGTAAAAAACAAAACAAAAAAAAAAACTTTTCTGACCCCACCAAGTCACTTACGTCCAGTTGCCTCCTGCGCGCGCATCAAACATGGGCCGAACGCTCCAGCCCGAGCCGAAGACGTTGAGTGACTTGGAGAAGCAGTCGTTGTAGATGATGCCCGTGTAGATAGAGAAGATGCCCATCATCAGGATGATGTAGCGCCCCGCGAACACCATACTGAACATCTGACACAAAACAGCAAAATTTAAAAAGAAAAAGAAAAGAAAAATATCTCTTCTGAGTAAGGTGCGTTGCATGTCGGTATGAACATGATGGGGCAGGAGATGGAACGTGGTGGCGGATACCTCGTTGTCATTCTTCTGGGCAATAAGCCGGCTCTCTCGCAAGACGAGGTACAGAGCGGCGCAAGTCATGAGCACGCCGTGGCCCAGGTCGCCAAACATGACGGCGAACAGGAAAGGGAAGGTGATGATGGTGTAAGGAGCTGGAGTGGTTGCACAACAGATGAAGGGGAGGAGATATCACGGATGATGGACGGGACA
Source organism: Festucalex cinctus (assembly GCF_051991245.1). NCBI lineage: Eukaryota > Metazoa > Chordata > Actinopteri > Syngnathiformes > Syngnathidae > Festucalex > Festucalex cinctus. The sequence goes on from NC_135411.1 coordinate 27,496,879, forward strand.
GGCAGTGGAAGTATGACAACATTAAAAAAATAAATAAAATAAAAAAATAAAGCACACCACGCAGGCATACCTGGGTTGATCTCACGGTAGCTGCCGATTCCGTAGGCGTCCACAATGTTTTGAAAGCCGGAGGTGAGCTTGTTTGTCTTGTTGTAGGTGGGCGGGGTCTGTTTGGTCTGCATCCTGTTAAGGATGGAAGGCACGGTGGAGCCGCTCTTCTCCTGAATGACACAACAGCAAACCTTTTTATCATTGCCACATTTCCACTGCATAACCCATCCTTTCTTTTAAGGCTTGTCCTCATTAGTGTCACCAGTGAGCTAAAGCACAACCCAGATGACCTTGAGTAAATACCAAGGTTATAACAGTTAACGAAAACTAACAACAACCTATTAAATAGAATAACCTTCAGCACCACTTTTCACCCCAAGTCAACTGGGAAATGTTTCACCTCACTTGCAACCAGTTTGAGGACAAGAGCAATAAAAAATGGATGACTGTACGAGTACAATCTTATTGCCAGTTCTTTGTTCCCATTGGATTGTGTAGGTGGTTGCCAACTAGTGTGAATCTGTCCGGCCACTCACTGTGCCCCTGCGCAGAGCAAATTGTATGGAGTCCAGGTCTGAGACGGGACACCACACCTCGGCGATGAGACACTTCTGGGTGACGTCGATGTTGCACAGGTTGAGGGTGTGGTAGATGGCTTTCATCTTCCTCACCTTGATGAACCACACGCGCACCGCCTTGGCCGCCGCCTGCAGAACGCGCTGTCTGTGGTCTTCCGTTTGGCTCAGCACCTTGAAGAAGGGCAGAGGGGAAAATGTGATGATGTATGGCTCTACGTGTGTGTGTGAGCGTTAATGGAATTAATTACCATTTGCAGGTCATCGATGCGAGCGTTAACCCCTGCAAGCATCTCTTTCCTCTCTTGAGGGGTTTCTGGACATGGGTACAAGGTGGCTCGAAATCTGGTAGAAAAGCACTCATGAGCAAAAATTCAACACACCCAACAGGAATGCGGCTTTGTTTGTTTACCCCTCACAAATCTTCTTCACTCTGTTCTTCAGCTGGTCTCCCTGGAAGAAGATGATGAACACAGACTTGTGGACCTGATCTCCCTGTGGACACATGAAAGACTAAATGGGCCTGCATCCAAACAACCCCAATTATTACAACGGGACATTATATCATTGATTTTTCAATGGTCTCTGGAGTGCAGACACAACCATCAAGTCTTAAATTAAACCCAAAGCAACCTGTTTTGAGCTGCCCCGTTCCAAAATATATCTGGAAGCAAAGTATTCTGAATTTTAATGACTTGCGACATATTGATAGTGTTTAACTGTTTGTCAATGTGTCTGCTAAACCGACCACATCCATGATTCCGCACACTAGATGACAAGTGTAATTCAGTGGCTTGGCGATGAAGTGCTGCTTCCATGAATGAAAATAACACCGTGGCTCTCTTTCCCCTTTAAACTCTGTGCTGTTTGAAAAAAAGTAGCTTCCGTGCCCCCAAAACTGGCAAAATTCAGAGTGAAACTTGTACTATAATTCTTGATCATTGTTGTACTTTGACCAAATCATATAAATGACATATTATGATGCCTGGAATTATTTTAAATGTCTCCTTTAACTGCAGTCTGACCGAAATAGGGTCCTCCAGAGGGTCTTCAATATCAGCCTGCCTCAGGAACACGTTCCCTCTGCAAACGCGCCACAGCATCCTCTCAAACGTGGGAATGCGCTCCCTTCCGATCACTCCAGCAACAAATCTGGAAAAAGGACAAAGTCAGTTTGTACGCGAACACTCAGTGAAATAAAGGAAAAAGGTTGAATTGAAGGACAACAATAAAAATAAAGAGTAGGTCTTACCCAAGCCTGAGGGGAGGGCCCCGATTGACCTCATTGGGGTCCAGCAGGGTAGACGACTCCTCCAACAAAGTGGGGTCTTCCATCTGCAGGAGGGTTTGCAGTCAGTAAAACAACACGAAGGGGACAAAAAAAAAAAAGCATACAAAGTTAATTGATAATCGGCTGCCTGTCCGGCTAAATGATTAACCGCCATCACGGCTCATTTCAACTCATTAACAATGACTCGACACATGCGGACAAGACATCAGTGTTTATGGAGGCAGTCGAGCGACACTGATGTTGGAGCAAAGGGGCAGAAAAACAGACACTTGGCTGCAATTGAGATGTGACAAATATGTCACATCCTGTTTTGGCCTGCGTGTGTGTATATGCTGTCCGGTTGACCTCATCAAAAAACTGCTGTGTGCGACGCAGGATGTGTTTGAGCTCGGTCAGTTCCAAGAAGTTCTTCTTCAGCGCTTCCTGGTTGGTGTTGATTTCCTTCAATTCGTTTTCCAGCTTCTCAAACGTGGCCTAAAGAGGGAAGAAGAGAGGGAAGTGAAGTACGGCGTTCCGGTGTGTGATGGCGCCAGAAACTCTCTGCTTTCTGCTCTCTCTCTCTCTCTCTCACCTCCAAGTCAATCATGTCTCTCGGGAAGGGGACTTCTGGGTTCTCACCAGTGTCAACAATCGGCATGTCAGCCTTCTTGATCTCCTTCTCCACAAACCCTGCCAATGAGAGGGCATTGTATTGCTTTCCGGTAGGAAACTCCACAATACAAATCAATCCCCAACGTCAATAATAGGCCACCGCTCATTTATTTACAGTATCGGAAAAATGTAGCACATACATTATATATAGTGATTTTAATCTCGGGCGGCACGGTGACTGACTGGTTAGCACATCCGCCTCCCAGTTCTGAGGACTCGAGTTCAAGTCCATGCTCCAGCCTTCCTGGGTGGAGTTTGCATGTTCTCTCCGTGCCTGCATGGGTCTTCTCTGGGTACTCCGGTCTCCTCCCACATTCCAAAGACATGCATGGCAGGATGATTGGGTGCTCCGAATTGTCCCTAGGTGTGCTTGTGAGTGTGTGTGGATGGTTGTTCGTCTCTGTGTGCCCTGCGATTGACTGGCAACCAGTCCAGGGTGTCCCACCGCCTACTGCCCAAAGCCAGCTGAGATAGGCTCCAGCACCCCCCGCGACCCTTGTGAGGAATAAGCGGTCAGGAAAGTAGTTGGATGGATGGATTTTAATCTCATAAAACTAAGGTCCCCAGATGAGGTCTTTGTGTGTGTATTATTTTCTCTTTTATATATGAATTAAAATGTAAAAACGTTTCATTTCCCTTCAAAATATTGTAAGAAGAAATAACCAGGTAATATATACCAGTATGTGCATAAGAGGAGTTCCTTTCTATAACCATAGCCAAAGACTTACTCAGTTTGCGGTCCATTTCCTCACATCGCCGCACTTCATTGACAAACTTGCGCTGGAACACGTTCACATCAGGATTCAACTGCCACACAAGACAAAATAAGCAAATTTTTTAAATATTGTTGAACCATACTTCATTAAAATAGCAGTCTCAGATCCACTTTAAATAATAATAATAATAATAATAATAATAATAATAAATTAAGCACTGGGTTTTGCGGACAACTCCCTCACTGCCTTACTCCAAATAAGACTACCATTTGACACCATGGCATTTTTTTTCAATGGATGTATACAACATGATCCGTCTTCAGCACAATGCTTCCTTTAGGAATCGTCAGGAGTGGGTGTTCTTATGTGAGGAATGAAGTGTCAGCTGTGAGCACATGATCGAGAAGCTGTGGTGACTTGGTGAAGCATGCACTCATTCACGGCAAGCTTCCTGAACCTTATCCCAGCCCCTCCCACAACATCACAGCCATTTTGAGAACACAAACAAATAATCCGTATTACAATCGGGAACTCACATCACGGAACTGCACCATCCCAATCTCTCCCAGCTCACTGACACAGCAGTAGGCCGCCTCCGATTGGAGGAAGAGTTGCGCCAGTGTCATCTCCTCGCTCCTGAAGAGTTCCCCCATGTTTGCGGCGGGTTTGCAGATGCCCCGGCACGCCCTTCAGGAAGGAAAGCTCACCTTAAAAAAATAAAAATCACACAAACAACCTTTACAGTTGAGCACTTGCCTATTTGCAATTCACTTCACGGGCTTTCTATCCCAGTGTGCTCGCCTTAGGTTCAGGATTTCATTGTTGTTGATGCACCGCTTCTACAAAGGGCAACTCCCCTAGGTGCTGCAACTTCCCCGTGCAAACATCAGTGATTGATGTTATTTTTTTATTTTTTATTTTTTATCCCATTGTCACACTGTGTGGCCACACGTAGGGTCATATTCTCCAGTTAGTGTGCAAGCTTTTAAAAAAATATATATGTATATATTATTATTATTATTTAAACATGCCTAGCTTGGAGGTACTCACCAGGCTCCTTCTGTAATTACTTCTGGTTCATGAACATGGCTAATGCGTGCTCAACAACTGAAGAGGTGTGACTCGTTTTAAAAAAAAAAAAAAAAAAAAAAAAAATCATAGGAGCATGGAGTTTTGCTGAGACTTGTGAATGCCATAGAAATTCATTTGGAAAACACTGCATACATTTTACTCACCATTATGGTAACTCTGCTGGAATAGTGAGAAATGCTTTATTTCTAAAAAAAAAAAAAAAAAAAAAAAAAAAAAAAAAAAAAAAAAAAGAAAAAACTCCATGCTGCAGCAGAATGTTTGAAATGGAAAAACTTTTGAGGAAAATATAGCCCTACAGCACATGCCAGAAACTGCCACTGTCAGATAACTGTAATATTTTAAGAGTAATGTTGTAAGATGAGTTTGAAATGATATTAAAGTTTATTTAAGTGAATTTTAAGCATTATTAGAGGTGGCATCAACAAGCGGATTTCTACATCGAGGCTTGGTCCCACTTGGAGAAACTGAGTAGCACTACAGTGACAACTGTGACGTTTACTAATGATTGAGACTAAAGAATTCAATAGCAGAGATGTGTGCACTTAACAGCATCGTGCGAGAGCTTGCCATGTGACAACAAGAGAATATAAAATCCGGTTGCCTTCACGCTGATCCCATGATCAGGGCAGGAATGCGGTTACGCTGGCAAATTTAATAGCACAATACTACTGGAAATGACACCAAAAGATTACTGATGTGGATTGACAGCGCAGACTAAATCCGGTGAAAAGAGTGACAATTTCTGGGGTGCCAGATGGGGGTAAAGGTGGGGGTAAGATAGTTCCAGACTTAGTTTATAAAGGCACTTTAACCAGCTTGTAGTGGGGCGAAGGACCACACAGGTCTAATCTGTGGATTATGAAGGGAACATGTGACCTGTAGCACCATTAAAGCCTTATTACTCCCTCAATTTAAGAACAAAAATCAACGTAGTCCATTGGTTTGTTACTAAAAACTACCAGTACACCTGCCTTTGTCGATGACAGCTTCACAAGTCAAAGCAGGAACACCGACTGTACACTCTGCAGCTAAATTTAATTGACGTTACATAAAACGGACTAGATTATCGGCTAACTTTAATGACGTGTTTAGAAGACTTGTATTGTTTTCAATCCAAATAACAAATGGTTTGAGCACCCGGATCACGTCATCATTACATAATAGCACATAAACGTTCTACGTCATTAGTCGGATAATTAGCTTCGTTCAGTTTACACTGCGGCTAATGGCTAACTTTGCGCACCTGTTGATCAATATGTAACCACGCCGATTGTCAAAAACCTAATTTTGTTAAACCCGAAACTCGAGCATCAACTGCTGCTTTTATAAAGTCGCGCACTTACTATTGAGATGGAGTCTCTGCCGTATTCTTTTTCTTGTTTGTGACAATCTGTTTGTTGTGGACGACTTCAGCCACACAGGATAGAAATTTGTCAACTTCTCAAAGCGGAAGTGGAAACCCGATCACGTGATGTGACGTCACGTCTCTCATGAATATTAAAGCATGAAAGCCTAATTAAAATAACAACAACAGCAATTTGAGACCACGGTCAGACGTTATAGGGTAATGTGGTGTATTTTCTGTAAAATGTGTTTAATTCTCCTTGAACATACTGGAAATTAAGAATTTGCAGTGCTGTACTGTAGTGTGAAGTTACAACCACACGAGGGCAGTAATGATCTAGCCTACCGGACACATGATCTCCTAATGTATGTTTGCGTCCATCCATCCATTTTCTTGACCGCTTATTTTTCACAAGGGTCGCGGGTGTATGTTTGCGTGATACGTCTTTTTCACATATTTATTATGAAAAAGGGAAATGTTCCGGTTATATATTGCTCTACATACGTATTTAAGTGAGCATATTTTGCACTTTGTGCTTTTTTACAACCCCGTTTTCCAACTTTATTGTGAGTTTTTCAGTTTTCCCCTCTGACTAGAGGTGGTCTTCATAAAGACAATCAGCACTGACTAAGCAGAATTCATGCATGCTTTCCGTGAAGTTGTTTTTATAGTGGTTTAAAGTTGGATTGGATAGCGTTGATCCTGGTGTTATCATTATCTACACTTGTAATCATTACAACATAATAAAATAGTGTAGTAGGCCTAAGTATACATCAGAAAACCAGACAGCTTTTTATTTCTAAAATGCATGATATTGTTACCTATGAATTTGTAACATACAGTACCAGTTCAGGGTGTGTACCACCTCTCGCGCCCCAAGTCATTTGGGATAAGCTTCAGCTCGAGATGCTGATTAGAAAATGGATGGATTCACGGTAAAAGTTGCACAAATTGCAATGAATCTGTGAAAATATGCAGAAGTTGTTTGTGAAGCTACATATTGCCTCTTGACTTCACATATTGTATCATGTCGCCACAGTTTGGGACCAAGCCACCCATGTGCCCAGAGGGACTGCAGAAGGCGGAGTCCCACCAGCAGAGGCCCGGGTAGGTGGGTCAGGAAAATTCTGACTGGATGGTTTCACATGGAACGGCAGCATTTGAGTGGAGCCACACATGCCTGAGCAGTGAGAGGCCCAACTCCCCTTGGCTGGCTGGCATCCCAGACGCACAGGCACAGAGGGTTTAGTGAGCAGAAAGACAAGCAAAGTTTAGAGGCAGTAAAGGGGATCCTGGTGGTTCTTTTCCAAAGGGTGTATTTTTATCCACAGTGGGAGTGCAAGCCGTTTGTTTTTTGAAGCTGACAGCCATGGCGGATACAGGGGTCCAGAAGGAGCACGCAGCTCTGGCAGAGGTGCCCTGCGATGACGATGACGTTGCCCTGGTAGGTGCCGCCGCTGAGCCGGCAATGGACGGGGGCAATCCCATCGAGGATGTGAAGAGCGAAGCGCAGATGAACGGCGTCTTGGTCTTGGCCCTGCTCGACAAGATCATTGGTGTGGTGGACCAGATCCAGCAGACCCAGACGGGGCTGGAGGGGCGGCAGGAGGGCATGGAGAAGTCGGTGTCCACCATCCAAGGGGAGCTTTCCAAGTTGTCCAAGAGCCACCTGGGCACATCAACCAACGTCACCAAGATGCTGGACAAGGTCCGCAAAGTCAGCGTCAACGTCAAGACAGTGCGCAGCAACCTGGAGAAGCAGGCCGGCCAGATTAAGAAGCTGGAAAGCAACGAGAGTGAGCTCCTCAAGAGGCGCAACTTCAAAGTCTTCATCTACCAGGTGAGCAGGGGCAAAGATGAGGGTAGGGAACCTGTGTACCATATATATGGATTATACTTAAATAGCAGAGTGAACAAGCCAAATCTAAATGATATCACTTTAACTTTCTGTAGTATATATAGTATATATATATTTATCTTCCTTGTTTCCCTGGCAACCTAGCAGCAGAGGTCTTTGCTGCCCTTCACAGCAGATAAAAGGCATGAGGAATCTGTAGAAACAATATTAAGAAAGCAGGCAGTACTTTGAGAAACATTTATTTTACAGGTGGAATTTGCACTTAAACACTACTCTGTATAAAATATAAAAGAATGTAGCTTTATTTTCTGGATATGCTCCACGCAATGTGCCCCTTACACAAATGTTGTTTGGTGTCGTGTGGAAGCTGCATTCAACCACTCCCATTCCACAGGACTTCCATCATGATTAGACAGCTAGACGCTATTAATACATAGGTGTAACTAAAATGATTAGCCTCCCAAATGCTGGCCATGGAGAGAGGGCGGTGAGGCTCGAGATAGATCTAGAGCCCCACCCCTGAGCATAGTTGGCAGGCCGTCATGGCACAGGATGAAGATGTAGTTACTAGTATTGCAAAGGTCCCCCAGAGCACTCTGGGTTATTTGTACCTATCGGCAGCTACATTATTTTGGAAACAAAAGTCATAAAATAAAAGGCCACAAAATGCGAGAGGTTGGCAGGTGTTGAAGCGATAAAGCTACCGTTGGGAACTTGACACTCGCTCCTCCATGCTGCGTTTTTAGCAGAACATGTTCTCACATCCGGCCCGGTTGAAGTTTAGTATTCAGCAGTACTGATTTGCTTAAAGTGCGCACTTGATGAGATTACGCATGTGTGAGTTTGGCATGATCTGTTTCAGGATGCCGAACGCTTTTCCCACCGCTTGGGAATTTTGCTGCAGGAGCGGGTTGGCTTCACTATTGGTATCTGTCAGAAATTCAACCGCAGGCTTTTGGACTGAATAAATTACAACAAGCAGGTGGCTACCATGCTTGACGATCGTCTACATAGTCAACGTGTTTTAGCCAGAATTTAAGCAGGAAATAGGAAGCTCTACATTCTTGACTTTACTACTTAGGAGCAACTTTAGAATCACTGTAGCGGGGTTTACACATACCAGCAGTCATGCAATACCATAGCAGTCGAAAATTTGAGCATTTTCCTGCTTTCCAATCAAAGTCAGAAAGGGCCTGATTGTAGGATGCCTCTAAATGATTATCCTTACTGATTATCCTTTGCTATGGAGGGTGTTAAGAGTTATTTTTCCTCTCTGATCTGCTCAGAAAACGGTCAGGTCGACGGTCGTACATGTCAAACCTTTTCAATCCTCACCATGGCAAATCCTTTTGTGTGTGGTGGTCAACGCTAGATAGTAGGTCCGTACTATGGGACACAAGCTGAGACAAGGCGGCTTCTTGCAGAGAATAACATGCACAGGACTCATTCGTTACTCACTCATTACAATTCAGTGTACGAATCATTTGTGAGTTGTAGTTTCATTTCTTTTTTCCTTTGGCTTTGATGCTACAGTCGAAATATGTCTTTAAACGAAACCACTCGGCAAAAAAAAAAGAAAAGGGCGAATTCTTGCTAAATTCCTGAGAGAGAACTTATCCATATCTGTCTTGCAGTTATTTGGAGCGGTGAGCAAGCATTTTTATTAATCAACACTAATACTCTTATCATTGTTTCCACCCGATCCCATTTTCTGTGCAGCTGTTGCAAGCTAGCAGCTATCACGCCTGCCGCTATTTTTTCGCCCTCGCACTCTGTTCTATTTTTTGCCAGCAGGGATGATCTGCGTTGTTTTTAATTTGATGGCCTGGCAAGATATTGGCGCGGTGGCAACTACATTGGCCTCCATTGGAGTTTTACCACTTTCCTCTTTGTGTGTGTTAATGTGTTACACTGAGACAAGTTTAGACTCCGAATCAGGTTAAGGATGAGATAAGAGTGAGGTGCGCGGAGGTTACGGCAGCATGAATGTCACTGGAACATATATGCCTTCTTGTTTAAAGGCCTCTCATCATTGTGTGTGGTAGTCGCTTACCGACATTAGCTTTGTTTTCGCTAAAGGACCTTGTAGCCTGGCTTGTTAATGCAGCGTTAACTATGGGTGTCGAATTTTAATCTAACTTCAACTCCGTATCCATGCACTGAGAATAGATACATTAGATAGCAACAGCGGGGTGCCCTGAGGTAAAACACATGCAAGGGGATCCTCTGTTTTGAACTTCCCTTCCTACAGCAATGACGTTAGGCTACTTGAATTTGTATGTAAGTAGCCTATGCTAAGACAACATAATTTCTGTAAATATTTCTATGAACACTTGGCCATAGATATAAATGGGGGGAAAAAAAGTTAATTTCTTGTTCGATGTGGTGGCATATAGCTATTTCATTATAAATTGCACATCGTATGTAGCGTTGAAACCTCTTATGTCCCTTTCGACAAGCCCCGGTTGCTCCTCTTGTTCAAACCATGAGAGCTCTAACAAAGATTTGAGATGATTTCAGATGTAAAAATAGTCAATTGGAGTAAATAGAAGTCTATGAAAAATCTTCAGATGTTTTTTCTCCCTGATTTTACTAGTAAGTTTCTTAGTTTTTTAGTTGGAGTCTCAGGGTTGACTTTTTCCAGTGATCCTCAGTCTAGTATGTTTACACGGTGTAAATTTGAATAGTATTTATTTAGCCAAGATGACACCTGCTAAGGTCTAAGAGTGATGAAATACAAGACCACACAAGGCCTTGACTGGAGCTGGTTGATCACTTGGCCACGCAATAGTGTCAGTAAATTATTTTAAGCCTTTGTTTAGGTTTCCAACCACATTTGTCAGTTTCTTACTTAGTACGTACGTCATGGAAATCAGTGTTGGAACAATCCCACCAATAATTGAAACAATACCTCATGGCTTTGTGTATCCGCACATTAGATGATCCATCCTTCCATCTATTATCTGAACCGCTTTTCCTCATGAAGGTCGGATTGTAAGTCATAATGTCAGTGGGTGGTCATATCATTAACCGGCCTGAATGTTGCAGTTTCTACCTGCGTTGTGACCATCTTGATTATATTTAATTGATCACACCCTTAACTTTTCCAACATTCCGGCTTCACACCTTTACTGCGGTAGTTTGGGAACCAATAACTGCCACCACTCTCGCCTGCCAGGCACCCTCATTTTCAACATTTTTGAGTTTCCTCTGAGACTGCAAAGAAAATACTGTTTAACTCCACTACATTCATCTTGATCAGTCTCCTGCTTTTCTAAAATATCCTTCATCCTCTATGGATTTGGCATGCTAGGCTTTAGAAACTCCATAAGGCACATTGCATAAGACTTGTGGACCACGAAAGGCGGGTAGGCATTAGGCAGACACAGAATGGGCTGGAGCTGCACACTCGAAAACTGTCCTTATCCAATTCAGTCAGACTCAATAGTCAGCTATATGGACCACACTCAGAAAATGACGCGATTGTGTACAATACCAAAAGTTTGCCAAGAAGTTTGTTTTATGAGGACACCTGTGCTTTATTTATAGCTTTGTGACTTTGTGCAGCATCGATTTAATTGTGTGGCTAAATCCAGTCAATGATGTCTTATGTCTATTGGGAGCGTGTGACTGGAATCTGGGTGTGTTGGGGCTAATACCGCCACGGCCCACCCTCGAGACGCAGTGCGTCTCACTTTACCGTCTGCTTGTCTTTTAGCCAAACTCATCATCCTCTCGGATGTCACTCAGCTCTACATTTGAGTATACCAATCAGTTCTACTTGTTGCAATTGTTTCTTTATACTGCACTTAGCAAAACTCCACTTCAGGCCAAACAACAGCAGAGTTTATACACAAACCCAGCCCCAATTTAGCGTTGTGATTCAGCTCACTGGCATCTCCCCTTCCCCTTCGTTCGGCTCAGATTTTCTTAACTTCTGTTTTCTTCTCATTGAAGTTAAAGAAATTTAAAGCCATCCAGGCTTAGATTTCTTCCAGACAGGACAAAAGAGGGCTGCGCAGAAGAAGCCTTCGGCCATACTAGGGACTTTATTATTTTTAAAGAACTGGCTAAATGTGTTCAATTGTAGATAATGCTGTAAATTCCTTTTTTCTTGAAAAGACACCGTGTAGAATTTAGTGTCATCGAGTGGTGAACTATCGACACATGTGCATTTTGAAACGTGCACAACAGTGCCTCAGAGAGACAACACCAGCCTACCACCAATAACTATGTTCGCCAAGTTCTTCTTCGGGTATTCATCGCAGAAAGATGGCGGCGAAGCATGTCAGCCTCCTGTAAGGCACGCCATGGCCTATGTAATATAATTAGCGATTACTAGACCTATAGTAATGTTAGCGTGAGGCGAACAACTTCTCAGCTACCTGAGTCCTCCGGTTTCAAGTGTCTTTGAGCATACTCCTTTGCTTCAACCGGGTTAAAAAATGATTTGTACATATATATATATATATATATATATATATATATATATATATATATATATATATATATATATATATATATATATATATATATATATATATATATATATATATATATTATTTTTTTTAAAGAAAAGAAAAACTGGGTTGGTTTCAAACCAGGGAGTTGCTGTTTAAAGAGCACACTAACCACTATGCTATTTGTTCAGTTAGGTTCAACAGTGCAAAGGTTTTACTTGTAGTTTACACAAGTTTCAGCCCGAACGAGATTTTAAGACAGTCAATTGTCATTGCCCTATGGCATTGCAAATGTGAAGTTTAATTGATTGCTTTGAATTAATGTGGACAGAATGTTTACTGATAAAGGCTACTTTTGTCACGATCCCATGGAGGTCTCAGAGGAAGTGGGCGTGCATTTAGTCCGCAGAGGCGGTGCAGGGGTGGGTCCGTACTTTATAATAGGGAGTAAATGATCAGAAAAGCATTCCATGCTTCCATCTCCAATGACTCTAGTACTAACTTTTGTACATGTGTTTTTAATTGCATCAGTAAGTGGCACACTGTTGTTTTTTTTCTACTTTCGATAAACATATACACAATAAAAACCATGTGGTTGTTGCAATGGTGGTATGGAAAAGCTTATATACCTGATAACAAAATGTTGGTAGTTAGCTAGGTAAGTACTGTAGATAGCAACTAGATTAAGTGGCATCGGTAGGTGGTAGTAGGGCTGGGTAATAAATTAAATTAATTTGATTAATCAGCATTTTAAACAATTCTACACACCGTCCCTTTAAGTTTAGTCTTATATAATATTGTACAGAATGGGGGTTTGTTCCCAGTTATGCACCTGTGAAAATTTTGAGGAGGAAAAAATGCTTCATACTACGTCAGACGTGTGTCGATGTCAATATGATTGACATCGCCCAAGTGTAAAAGAGCCAGTTGCCTCATCATAAGTTCCGAATACAGACTGATGCCGCCATTTCTCACTGGTTTGTGAAAAATGTGGAAACAGTTCCCTGCTCGTGGGGAAAAAACGCACACACACACGGATCTCCCCCTGTTGTGGAAGGCAGGGACGTCGTCTAACATCGCTGCGGTAGTTACGTGAAATAGTGAGGCCTCTGTTTGCTGCTTGCGGAATTTCCATTACTCACAGCAGAGTTGTCACAAAAACAAAAACGAAACTTGCATTGATTGCACTTGGTTCAAAAGTGTCTGATGTGTCTAAAACGTGAAGAGATGTGGGTAGGCTTCACGTTTACACACCCGAGCACACAGACGGGGGTTTATTTTAGACTTGTGGCACTCTTCAGAGACCTGCGTGGTCCAGGTGGACACATGGACCTTCAACGCTCTCACGTGGCATTCTGCCTGTAGGCCTATATCACTCATTGTGGAAGGAAAGTGCACAGCTGCGAGGGGCAGAAGGAGTCCAACAGCTGATCTCACCACGGAGGCATTGCGTCGCACTGCCTGAAAAGGAATGGCTTCTGTGCAAGGACTGTGTGTGATGGTGGAGCCTGCTCAGGAATGCTCATGAACATTCAGACAGCAGTAAACATTATTAACAATATTAATTGTGTACCTGACAAACACAGGCAGTCAGAAT